>NC_134881.1:30000003-30002503 GCF_041734735.1 Babylonia areolata
TCTTCTTCTTCTTCTTCTGCGTTCGTGGGCTGCAACTCCCACGTTCACTCGTATATACACGAGTGGGCTTTTACGTGTATGACCGTTTTTATCCCGCCATGTAGGCAGCCATACTCCGCTTTCGGGGGTCTCGTCTTCAATACCAGCGTTATATAGTGGACATTTCAGGTCGTTTGGACTAACAAAAGCAGATCTCATCTTGGGTGTACGTACATCAGAGGCTCCTATTTTAAACCTTATGAGCACATCTCTTATGTGTTTATTTCTAACTGCTGTAAAGTATGATACCAGTGATATGGGTGATTTGAAATTACGATAAACTCTAAACCTGCTGCTTTTGTGGTGAAGATGTTCGTGCCAGTTTTGTGACTATGGCAATCGATCAGTCTTTGTTTGAAAGAGAGAGAGAGAGAGAGAGAGAGAGAGAGAGAGAGAGAGTTCATGGCTGTGTTTGTATCTGAGACACAGAGAGAGAGAGAGAGAGAGAGAGAGAGAGAGAGAGAGAGAGAGCGTGCATGGCTGTATTTGTATCTGAGACAGAGAGAGAGAGAGAGAGAGAGAGAGAGAGAGAGAGAGAGAGAGCGTGCATGGCTGTATTTGTATCTGAGAGAGAGAGAGTGACAGACAGACAGACAGATAGAGAGAGGTAGAACAGCCCGAATTCCACACTAAGAAATGTGTTGCAATACTGATTAGGTTACACAGTGCCACGTAACGCAACAGAGCATAAGACAACACAACACTGAAACCACAGAGCAGGCAGGACAACACGGCAAGAACACAGCACAGCATAGCACAGTACAACACAACACAATACAACGCAGCAGCAGCACAGAACAGCACAGCACAACACAACACAACACAACACAACACAGCACAGCACAGCACAGCACAACACAACACAACACAGAACAGCACAGCACAGCACAGCACAGCACAGCACAGCACAGCACAACACAACACAACACAACACAGCACAGCACAACAACGAACAACGCAGCGAAACATAACACAGAACGGCACAACACAACACAACACAACACAACACAACACAGCACAGCACAGCACAACACAACACAACACAACACAGCACAGCACAACAACGAACAACGCAGCGAAACATAACATAGAACGGCACAACACAACACAACACAACTCAACACAACACGTCTCTCTCTCTCTCTATTCCCTCTCTCTCTATTTTCTTTCTCTGTCTCTCCCTTTCTCCCCCTCCCCCCCTCTCTCTCTCTCTCCGCACGTGTATGCTGCTGGAAAGAGAAATGTGTATATGTGTGCAAGCCTGCATTGCATGCATGAGTGGGTGCACCTGTGTGTGTGTATGTGTGTGTGTGTGTATGCTTGTGTGTGTGTGTGTGTGCTTTGTGTGTGTGTGTGTGTGTGTGAGTGTGCGTGTGTGTATGCTTGTGTGTGTGTGTGTGTTTTATCTTCAGTTTAACGTCTATTCACTATAAGTGTTTGTGTGTGTGTGTGTGTGTGTGTGTGTGTGTGTGTGTGTGTGCGCTTGTGTGCGTTAGCGCGCACGCGCGCGTGTGTGTGTATGTGTATGCGCGCGCGTATGTTGTGTGTGTGTGTGTGTGTGTGTGTGTGTGTGTGTTAATGCACGCACTCAAACCTGCACACATAATACCTGAACATGCACAAGACTCTGTTTATTCAGTCGGACTTCTGTGCTTTGTGAAAGAATTTCCCATGACATGAAACAAGAAAAATGACAGCATAGGTTTATATCATTCACGTTTCATGACCTGCACTCCATGCTATCAGATCAAACACACCAGAGCGTAGTGGATAGAGGTGTGTGTGTGTGTGTGTGTGTGTGTGTGTGTGTGTGTGTGTGTGTGTGTGTGTGTGTGTTTTGTCTGTGTGTTGGGGGGTGGGTGGGGGGAGGTAGTGAGTGGGTGAGTGTGTGTGTGTGTGTGTGTGTCCGTGTGTGTGTATGTGTGTATGTGTGTGTGTGTGTGTGTTTGTACATAAGGTTGGTTTGTGTGTGTGTGTGTGTGTGTGTGTGTGTGTGTGTGTGTGTGTGTGTGTGTATGTGTGTGTGTGTGTGTGTGTGCAGGTGCGTATGCGCGTATATATGTATATATGTGCCTATACGTGAGCGTATATGTGTGCTTTTGTTTTGATGAAAAAACAACAACATAAAACAAGTATCTTCCACTATCTCAGCAAACGCAAATTGATTAACATTTTTTTAAAGTGATACGGGATGGGAAAGGGGAGGGGGTGAGGTAAGGGGGAGTTGAGGGGGGATAACGTTATGGGGTGGATGGGTGGTGGTTGTGGGGGGGGTGAGGGGGAGGCCTCACTGATGGATAACATAGCGTGAGCTAGCCTTTAATAACATAGTACATAAAATATGGCTAAATGTATGCGAGTCAAATCTTAGCCATGTCAAAACTACACGAACTCGATGAATGCAACAATACACAATATCAGAACTGCCTCTGTGCAGGCACGTGATACAGGTATTCAATAC
>NC_134881.1:30007503-30015003 GCF_041734735.1 Babylonia areolata
GACTGTGTGCACTGTGGTCAACAGGGAATGAAAACGAAAAAGCCTGTGCGCCCAATCAAACACTTCGCATCTTGACAGTCTTTTTTTTTTTCGTGTGTACGCGCGCTGGTCAGACATCTGCCTGATAGATGTAGTGTAGCATATATGGATTTGTCCGAACGCTGTGACCCCTCTTTGAGAAACTGAAACTGAAACTTGAACGCTGACGAAGTCTGGAAGGAGACTTACCCTGATGAAGACACGTTTGCCAAAGACATCGTAGACTCCCTCGCTGATTCTGTTGACGTACTCCTGGCACTTGCACTTGTGGGCCAGACGTTTGACCTGTCATGATCGACATTAATTTATTCATTTATTTATTCATTCGTTTGTTCAACTTTTCATTTATTCATGTATTTATCTATAGATGCTATAAACGCCTACCTTTGGTCAGAGACCAAGCTCTAAGCGCTTTACAAACAAGGGACAACAGGCTGCCTCTCTGGTTTTGAGCCGACTGACAGCAGGCGCTCGTCATTCGTTTCCAGTGTCATCCAGTCAGGCTATAGTCACACACACACACACACGCGCGCGCGCGCACACACACACACACACACGCACATACGCGCACACACGCACACACACACACACACACACGTACACGCGCACCCTCCCGCCCCCCCCCCCCCCCCCCCCCCCCCCCCCCACACACACACGTGTATATTCATCGCGCACATCCAAGCAGCGTAGCTGTCATTCGGGTTATGTGGCATACTTGGCCTTATCCAATAAACAATGATGAAATGTGGGTGATAGTAGCAATGCCATCTCCGATCTGAAGGCATGGATGACTGGAAACAAGCTAAAATTAAATGAGGATAAAACTGATTTCATGATCATCACCCCACAAAGACTTTGCCACTCAGACTCTCTTCCTTCCTCAGTCTCCCTCAGTGGCACCGACATTCCTCTTTCCTCTACCGTCTGCAATCTCGGTATCATACTCTACCAGTCTCTTTCCTATCAGCAGCATGTTGCATATTATATATGCAAACTGCGTTACTTTGAAATCTGCATCCATTCGTCATCTCCTGACTGAAGATGCGACCAAAACTCTCCTCTGTGTCTTTGTGCTGTCCCGCCTGGATTATTGCAATTCCTTACTCGTAAGCTCACCCAGCTACCTCATCGCAAGGCTCTAGAAAGTCCAGAACTATGCTGCTCGTCTTGTCTTTCGTTCCTCTAAATTTGATCACGTCTCTCCTCTCCTTCATGTTTTACACTGGCTCCAAGTACAAAAAAAAAAAAAAAAAAAATCATTTACAAAGTTGTCTCTCTTTGTTTCAAGTCCATTGAGGAAGGTGGCAGAATGGTTAAGACGCTCAGCTGCCAATACAGAGAGTCCGTGAGGGTGTGGGTTCGAATCCCGCTCTCGCCCTTTCTCCTAAGTTTGACTGGAAAATCAAACTGAGCGTCTAGTCTTTCGGATGAGACGATAAACCGAGGTCCCGTGTGCAGCACGCACTTGGCGCACTGAAAAAGAACCCATGGCAACGAGAGTGTTGTCCTCTGGCGAAATTACGTAAAATGAAATCCACTTTCATAGGTACACAAATATGTAAGCATGCACTCAAGGCCTGACTAAGCGCGTTGGGTTATGCTGCTGGTCAGGCATCTGCTCAACAGATGTGGTGTAGCGTGTATGGATTTGTCCGAACGCAGTGACGCCTCCTTGAGAAAGTGAAACTGAAACTGAAACCATTGAGGCTTCTGGTCCACAGTATCTTTCTGATCTCATTCATCCTTACATACCCTCACGTTTAACTCCGCTCTTCTTCTGACACCCGCATGCTTAGGATCCCCCCCACCCCCACCCCCTGCTCGAACCAAAACGTAAGGCCAACGCAGTTTTTCATACCAAGGCTTCATTCTTTGGAATCAACTTCCTCAGCCTCTCTGTCACTCATCTTCGCTGCAATCTTTCAAATCCAGTCTGAAGACCCACCTTTTTCCCCTCCTGATAAATTCTCAACAGCTTATCCTTTTCCAGTATGAACTAATGAACTAAAATGCCTATCAGTGAGTGAGTGAGTTTAAGAGTTTCAGAATTTGTTAATTGTATTTTTGATTGTGTACTATTTGTGATTATGTGCGTGCGCGTGTGCTTGTGTGCATTGTGTGTGTGTGTGTGTGTGTGTGTGTGTGTGAGGTGGGGGGTGGGGAAGGGCGTGGGGGGTCGGATGGGGGTGAATAATTCTTTTCTGAGAGTAATGTTTGGTATCGTGTGTTCAATTCTTCCTTTTTGATATTTACACATATGTTCTATTTGTAAACGCCTAGGGCTTATTTTCAAGATTGGGCGTAAATGCTCATAATGATAATGATAATGACGAAACTAGTCATGTGGACGATGATGACACTTGGGTGACAACACGTGGACGACAACAGTGTCACTGCTATATGGATAACAACATTGCCACGTGGATGGCAATAGTGCCATGCGGATGACGAAACCACGATGAGAGCAAAATTATCATGCGGATGCAACACTGCCACGAAGATGGCAACAATGTCATGTGGATAACATTACCACCTGAATGGCAACAGTGTCACGTGGATGTCGAGAGTGTCACGTGGATTGATGTCCAGAGTGTCACGTGGATGACGAGAGTGTCACGTGGGTGGATGTCGAGAGTGTCACGTGGATGTCGAGAGTGTTACGTGGATAGATGTCGAGAGTGTCACGTGTATGTCGAGAGTGTCACGTGGATGTCGAGAGTGTTACGTGGATAGATGTCGAGAGTGTCACGTGGATGTCGAGAGTGTCACGTGGATGACGAGAGTGCCACGTGGATGACGAGTGTCACGTGGATGACGACATATAAAATTATCAGTCAGACACAAGACAATAAATAAATAACACACACACACACACACACACACACAATCACAACACAATCCGACCTCTTTGTGAAGTTCAATCTTCTCAGGTTTCTTGACCTCCACGGGTGGTGGAGGAGGAGGTTCAACCACGCGCGGAGGCGGAGGCGGTGGTGGTGGTGGTGGTGGGGAGGGCACGTAGGGGGGTGGTTCCACCTCCTGGGCCTGTTTCTCCTCGATCTCTCGCTCCAGGCGGATCAGGTTCGGGGGTTCGATTCCGTACTTCCAGCCGATGCGGGCCAGCTCCAGCACGCAGTTCACCACGGGTTTCTCCTGCTTGTGGGACACTGTGATGTGTGTGGACAGACAGATAGTTAGTTTCTCTAGTTTTCTACGTACAAATACAAGTGTATTCAGTGTGTGCTGCATTGTACGTTTCTGTCACACCCCTTCAGTAAGTGGCTTTGGCCTTTAGTTGAATAAAACCGCTCGTTCGTTCGTTCGTATACACAAATACTTAGAGGATAAGTGTTATCCTTCACCCCTCTGAGTCAGACATAGGAAGGAAGGTGGCAGAATGGTAAAGGCGCTTATCTGCCAAGACAGTGTCCATAAGGGCCTGGGTTCGAATCCCCACTCTCGACCTTTATCCCAAGTGCACATTAGTATTAGTTTTTCTTTTGTATCACAACAGATTTCTCTGTGTGAAATTCGGGCTGCTCTCCCCAGGGAGAGCGCGTCGCTACACTACAGCGCCACCCTTTTTTTCCCTTTTTCTTTTTGTATTTTTTTCCTGCGTGCAATTTTACTTGTTTTTCCTATCGAAGTGGATTTTTCTACAGAATTTTGCCAGGAACAACCCTTTCGTTGCCGTGGGTTCTTTTACGTGCGCTAAGTGCATGCTGCACACGGGACCTCGGTTTATTGTCTCATCCGAATGACTAGCGTCCAGACCACCACTCAAGGTCTAGTGGAGGGGGAGAAAATATCGGCGGCTGAGCCGTGATTCGAACTAGCGCTCTCAGATTCTCTCGCTTCCTAGGCGGACGCGTTACCTCTAGGCCATCACTCCACATGTATGTATATATGTATGTATGCATGCACTCAAAGCCTCACTGACTACGTTGGGTTATGCTGCTGGTCATGCATCTGCCTAGCAGATATGGTGCAGCGAATATGGACTTGTAAGAACGCAGTGACGCCTCACTGAGAAACTGAAACTGAAACTAACAGAGAGTTTCTCCAGCTTTCTATGTATACATGCGTTTTACCTGTCATTCCTCTGCATCAGACCTAAACACCAGTGTGAATGACTGGTGTGTCAGAGCTTGGAGTTTTTTTTCTGTTCAAAATTCAGGGCTACATAGATACATATTTCCGTATCTTCAGAGACTCAGTGAAATGTTACTGGCAAGAGCCTGTTCGAAGGATAAAAGGAAAGCACCAAGTACTTGTCTTTTGAAATGAAACGAAGTGTCCCTACTTTTTTTTTTTCGGATAATATCTTGATATCACACCAATGATTCAACGTAGGCTATCACCACCATACTTTTGTGAGTCTTAGGATACATAGAATCTTTTTGGGGGATACAAGATAATGGAATGTTTTTCTTTTCTTTTCATTAACAGATAAAGGACACGATTTGCGTCCATATTTTTTCATATAACATTATGGACTTTGGTTCGGTTCGAACATCAGAATGATGATTTATTAACATTTATATACTGCCAGAGCCTAAAAATAAAGCTATTT
Source organism: Babylonia areolata (assembly GCF_041734735.1). NCBI lineage: Eukaryota > Metazoa > Mollusca > Gastropoda > Neogastropoda > Buccinidae > Babylonia > Babylonia areolata. The sequence goes on from NC_134881.1 coordinate 30,012,116, forward strand.
AGGCAGTAAAAAAAACATCAGAACATTTCGTCATTGTATTTGTTGTTGATCGTATGTTTAAATCTCAAGCTTGTTATTTTTTGCTCACGTTTTTTTTTTCTCTCTCTCGAGACTTTGTATATTGAACGCTGAAGTTGGTCTCTTGTCTTGGATTATAATGTTGAAAGCAATCTGAATGTAATATAACGTTCCGTGGAGTGGAGGTGGCCTGGTGGTAACGTTTCCGCACAAAAAAAAAAAAGAGAGAGAATCTGAGAGTCTGAGGGTGCAGGTTCGAACCCAAGTCGTCAGAATTTTCTCCCCCTGACTGCCATAAACGTTTTACGTACGTGCATAGTGACGTCACTGGTGACGTCATCAGAAAAAGGGAAATAGCTCTGGAAGGCTGAAAATTCACACAGTTTGTCTAGAGTGGTATATCTCCAGACCATTTTCTAAGTTTTAGGCTTATTGTTTTGCGTAATGTTTTATGACCTGAAACACCACTTTCTGCTGTTTTCCCCCTGGCACTGAAGGGGTTTTAACACACTGAGTGTAGTCTTTGCAAGAGTTTTACGAATGAGACGATAAACCGAGGCCCCGTGTGCAACATGTGCTTAGCACGTGTCTAGCGCATGCAAAGGGACCCAGGCAGGAAAATGTTTGTCTCTGGTTGTCCCTTTCTGAAGAAAGGTACACTCTAAAATACGTATCTTCTTCTTCTTCTGCGTTCGTGGGCTGCAACTCCCACGTTCACTCGTATATACACGAGTGGGCTTTTACGTCTATGACCGTTTTTATCCCGCCATGTAGGCTTTCCGGGTGTGCATGCTGGGTATGTACTTGTTTCCATAACTCACCGAACGCTGACATGGATTACGGGATCTTTAACGTGCGTATTTGATCTTTTGCTTGTGTATACACACGAAGGGGGTTCAGGTACTAGCAGGTCTGCACATATGTTGACCTGGGAGATCGGAAAAATCTCCACCCTTTAACCACCAGGCGCTGTCACCGCCGAGGAGATTCGAACCCGGGATCTCTCAGATTGAAAGTCCAATGCTTTAACCATTCGGCTATTGCGCCCGTCTTGAAATACGTATATGCACATGCACTTGACTGAAGCCTAACTGACTGACACGGGAAACGAAAGGCAGCTGTCTGTCGGCTCTACCCAGGCTGACAGCCGGTTGTGCCGATATTTTCTCCCCCTCCACTAGACCTTGAGTGGTGGTCTGGACGCTAGTCATTCGGATGAGACGATAAACCGAGGTCCCGTGTGCAGCATGCACTTAGCGCACGTGAAAGAACCCACGGCAACAAAAGGGTTGTTCCTGGCAAAATTCTGTAGAAAAATCCACATAGCTAGAAAAAAACAAATAAAACTGCATGCAGGAAAAGATACAAATAAATGGGTGGCGCTGTAGTGTAGCGACGCGTTCTCCCTGGGGAGAGCAGCCCGAATTTCACACAGAGAAATCTGTTGCGATAAAAAGAAATACAATACAATACAATACAATACAAATGACTCCGTGCTTATAAAGCAGAGCTTGGTCTCTGACCGAGGATAGGCGCTATACATGTATCAATAATAATAATAATAATAATAATGACAATAACAGTAACAGTAACAATAATAATAATAATAATAATAATAATAATAACAATAATAATAATAATAATAATGACAACAATGATTATAATAATAATAACATACCCAGGTCCTCGGAATCGAACATGGTTTCATCGGTCATGCCATATGCGCGGCACCAGCCCAGAAAGTTGGTGACGTTGTCACGAGAGAACCAGGTGCCAGACTTGGCTTTGCTGTTGCACCTGAGCTTGAAGCTGGGCAAGGGCTGACAGAGAACACATACACGTACGTACATATATATATGTGTACACGCATACACCCGCACACATACACGCACACACACGCATGCACTCACATAAATATACATAAACACATGCACTTACACACACACACATATATGCACACATGCAACCCACACACAAGTACGCACGCGCGCACTCACAGACACAGACACACACACACACACACACACACACACACACACACACATTGCCTGCATGTACGCACATAGGCTCACACTCAGACACGCATACACACTCGCACACATCATCATCAAAATCATCTTCATTATAACCTTTTTTTTTGTCAGATTGAATTGACAACACATACACACACTTGCACGCACGCACGCACGCACGCGCACGCGCGCGCGCGTACACACACACACACAATTAAAATGGAAGGGCGTAAAAACAAAAAGAAAAAAAAGAGAAAAAAACATGCGCGTACGTGCACACAAGTTTCAGTTTCAGTAGCGTGCACACAAGCACACACACACACACACACACACACACACACACACACACACACACTACCACGGCAACACCACCGCCACCGCTACCATCACTGTCGCCAACACCACCACCGACAACAACACCACCACCACCATTGCCACCACCACCACCACCATCACCAACAACCCCTCCCCCCCCCCCCCCACCACCACCACCAATAACAACAAAAACATCACCAACAAACAATCTTCATCCATCAACTTCCCCTGCCTGGCAATGGCATAGTCCTGAGCGTATTTCTTGCCACCCCACCACCAGCACCCCCCATCACCACCATCACCACCACCAACAACAACAACAACACCCCCACCACCACCACAACCAGCACCAATAACACCAAAAACACCACCAATAAACAACAACCCACCTCCGTCAACTTGCCCTGCCTGGCAATGGCATAGTCCTGAGCGTATTTCTTGCCACCCCACCCACCACCACCACCACCACCACCACCAGCAACACCACCACCACCACCACCAACCACAACAACACCCCCCCCTCACACCACCACCACCAATAAC
>NC_134881.1:30020003-30027503 GCF_041734735.1 Babylonia areolata
TTAAATACTGTTGAATAACAACTGGTTTTAAACATGCACGTCACTTTTGTATGGTATTTTCATCTGTTGTCTTACTGTGCTTATCGCACTGGTTGATTTGTGATTACTGCATGAGATTGATTAGTATTAACTTATATATATATATATATATATATATATATATATATATATATATATATATATATATATCTGTCTCTCTGTCTCCCTCATTTAGCCTAACAACAATTTAAACGACGCTTTGTCAACATTCGTATGCGACCTATGCCAAAAGCGATCTGTACCTATACACAATTTTGACATGAACAATTGGTGAAGTTACTTGTTCAAAAGTTTTACGTTTCATTGCACTCCTCTCTCCCTCCCTCCCTCCCTCTCTGTCTGTCTGTATGTTTCTCTCTCCAATAGTGTTTTCTAAGAACAAATAAGCACTTATGATATGAAAGATAACAGTAAGCATTATTTTTACAAAACTAGGGTCTTAAAGAAGCAGAAAATCTTGTTTGGTTGATATAATGAAAAGACGCTCCATTGTCAAACCTGAAATCCTGTGGAAGGCATACACACAGATTCTTTTTCTTTTTTTTTTTTTTTTAAACGCGGCATTGCCATTATCACCTACTTCGTCTTCATCGTAACCTTCATTGTTATTATCATTATCATCATCATTATCATCATCATCATCATCATCATCATCATCATCATCATCATTGTCGTCATCATCATCATCGTCGTCATCACCATAACGCGGTATTGTCATTATCATTTTCTTCGTCTTCATCGTAACCTTCATTGTTATCATCATCATCATTGTCATCATCATCATCGTCGTCGTCATCGTCATCATCTTCATCATTATTCACCACTTCCCTTCCCACTACTCAAGACAGCTGACCATGGTTTAAAAAAAAAAATTATAAATATATTTTATTATTGGCACTGTAATGTGGGTCTTGTCTTTATTGTTATTATCATTAGTCGTAGTATTGTCATAAATGAATATTTCTGGAGCGCGTGAATACGCAACACTTTTCAGAACATCCGCCATAGACATAATAGTAGTAGTCAAATAACTTATCAACATTTCATAACACGTATTCATGGTGATCCTTCTTTCTCATCCCGATAAAAATCTATTTTCTGAACACCGTCATGAACAGTGCCATTTACTTCTTCTCCACTGAAGACGTGTGTCCGCATATGAATAAAAGAAGTTAAAAACAACACCCCCACCCCCCACCCCCACCCCCCGCTCGCCCCCTCCGCAAAAAAAGCAAAAAAAAAAAACAACAACAAAAACACGAACGGTTCCCCACTTACCATTCATTGCAGCCACTTGTGTTGAAGACATTATTTACTTCGACTTCACTGGTTCACCCGTAAACTTAGATCACACTGTTGCCGAATTGTATGAGGAAGGCTTTTAGTATGATGATTATCTTGGTTCACTAGAAACTTTTAATAAAGTTTCTGCCCGTGATTTCCGTCAGATAGCGTTAATGAAAGCAAGGCAAGGACACAGTCTGCACACGAGTAGAAAGAGTGTATGTAGACACTACAAGAACGCAGTCCCGACACGAGTAGATATAGCGTTGTAGGTAGACACTGACAAGAGTAGAGATAGCGTGTGTGTAGACACTGCGGGGACACACTCTACACGCGAGTACAGATAGTGTGTGTGTGTTGACAAAAACTCAAGTACAGATAGTGTGTGTGTGTGTGTGTGTGTGTGTGTGTGTGTGTGTGTGTGTGTGTGTGTGTGTGTGTGTGTGTGTGTGTGTGTGTGTGTGTAGACACTAACTCGAGTACAGATAGTTTGTGTGTGTGTGTGTGTGTGTGTGTGTGTGTGTGTGTGTGTAGACACCAACTCAAATAAAGATAGCGTGTAGATAGACACTGACACGAGTAGAGATAACATGTAGGCAGACACTGCGGCGAGCAGAGATAGCGTGCAGATAGACACTGACACGAGTAGAGAGAGATAGCGTGTAGGTAGACACTACGGCGAGCACAGATAGCGTGTAGTTAGACACTGACACGAGTAGAGAGATAGCGTGTAGGTAGACACTGCGGCGAGTAGAGAGATGGCGTGTAGGTAGACAGTACGGCGAGCAGAGATAGCGTGCAGTTAGACACTGACACGAGTAGAGAGAGACAGCGTGTAGGTAGACACTACGGCGAGCAGAGATAGCGTGCAGTTAGACACTGACACGAATAGAGAGATGGCGTGTAGGTAGACACTGCGGCGAGTAGAGAGATGGCGTGTAGGTAGACACTGCGGCGAGCAGAGATAGCGTGCAGTTAGACACTGACACGAGTAGAGAGAGACAGCGTGTAGGTAGACACTATGGCGAGCGGAGATAGCGTGCAGTTAGACACTGACACGAGTAGAAAGATAGCGTGTAGGTAGACACTGACACGAGTAGAAAGATAGCGTGTAGGTAGACACTGACACGAATAGAGAGATAGCGTGTAGGTAGACACTGCGGCGAGTAGAGAGATGGCGTGTAGGTAGACACTACGGCGAGTAGAGATAGCGTGCAGACAGACACTGACACGAGTAGAGAGAGAGAGCATGTAGGTAGACACTACGGCGAGCAGAGATAGCGTGCAGATAGACACTGACTCGAGTAGAGAGAGAGAGCATGTAGGTAGACACTACGGCGAGCAGAGATAGCGTGCAGATAGACACTGACACGAGTAGAGAGAGAGATAGCGTGTAGGTAGACACTGCGGCGAGTAGAGAGATGGCGTGTAGGTAGACACTACGGCGAGTAGAGATAGCGTGCAGATAGACACTGACACGAGTAGAGAGAGATGGCGTGTAGGTAGACACTGCGGCGAGCAGAGATAGCGTGCAGTTAGACACTGACACGAGTAGAGAGATGGCGTGTAGGTAGACACTGCAGCGAATAGAGATAGCGTGCAGATAGACACTGACACGAGTAGAGAGAGATAGCGTGTAGGTAGACACTGCGGCGAGTGGAGATAGCGTGCAGATAGACAATGACACGAGTAGAGAGAGTTAGCGTGTAGGTAGACACTGCGGCGAGCAGAGATAGCGTGCAGATAGACACTGACTCGAGTAGAGAGAGAGAGCATGTAGGTAGACACTACGGCGAGCAGAGATAGCGTGCAGTTAGACACTGACACGAGTAGAGAAAGATAGCGTGTAGGTAGACACTGCGGCGAGTAGAGATAGCGTGCAGATAGACACTGACACGAGTAGAGAGAGACAGCGTGTAGGTAGACACTACGGCGAGCAGAGATAGCGTGCAGTTAGACACTGACACGAATAGAGAGATAGCGTGTAGGTAGACACTACGGCGAGCAGAGATAGCGTGCAGATAGACACTGACACGAGTAGAGAGAGATAGCGTGTAGGTAGACACTGCGGCGAGTAGAGAGATGGCGTGTAGGTAGACACTGCGGCGAGTAGAGATAGCGTGCAGATAGACACTGACTCGAGTAGAGAGAGAGAGAGCATGTAGGTAGACACTACGGCGAGCAGAGATAGCGTGCAGATAGACACTGACTCGAGTAGAGAGAGAGAGAGCATGTAGGTAGACACTACGGCGAGTAGAGATAGCGTGCAGATAGACAATGACTCGAGTAGAGAGAGAGATAGCGTGTAGGTAGATACTACGGCGAGCAGAGATAGCGTGCAGATAGACAATGACGCGAGTAGAGAGAGAGAGAGAGAGAACGTGTAGGTAGATACTGCGGCGAACAGACACTGCAAGCGGGGTGTGGGGGACTCTCGTCGCGATATGTCCCATGAGAACGGCATCATCGTCAAGAGATCTCATTGATCGAACTTCGAGGAAAAGAAGCATCATCACCCCGCATGTCCTGTCCAACAGAACCTGTCCCGGGGCTGAACAGCAGCGTACATGGTTCACAACAAGTTAAGGACCACACTCGGGGAACTTGCGTAGTTTTCTTCTTAGCGAGAGCATGTTGAAATGATGCTGGATGTCTCGGCAAACGGAAGTGTACGCAGCCTATGAATGAGCACTACCCGTAACCAGAGGTGATTTGTTGTTGTTGTTGTTGTGTTTTATTATTATTATTATTATTATTATCATCATCATCATCATCATCATCATCATCATCATTATTTTCCATTAACAGTCCACAGCTACTGTGTATGAACCATCAAATAATTGTACATATTTTGCTGAAACATCGATTTTTCAAACGCACTTTTTCAGGTTTAAAGAATATATTATTATTATTATTATGTTTCTTTTACAATGATAGTCCACAGCTACTGTGTACGAACCATTAAATAATAGTACATAATTTTATTTCGCTGAAATATCGATTTTCCAAACGCATTTATTTGTTGTTGTTGTTGTTGTTGTTTTTGTTTTTTTTTGTTTTTGCTGTTGTTGTTGTTGATTATGAAAAACAAACCTGCTTTACTGAAGTGATCCTTAACGTCTTGTGATGTCTGTACATATATCTATACCACCTGCTGCTGATCGATAGGGGATTTTGTTGATTCGGTTCAGTCCGAGATAAGAGGATTTTCTTTTTCTCTTTATACTCTTTCATTCACAGTTCGGCAGACAGTCTGCCTGTGGCACTCCCCTCGCCCCCCCCCCCTCTCGCCCCCCCCCCTCCCCGCCATCCCACCACCCCCTATCCCCAATCTCTATTATTTACTGTTTCCTCTCGTTTACCGATCTCTGGCATTTTTTTTATTATTATTATTATTTATCCAGTCTTTTCCATCGACCTCTCTTACTTAATATATAGAAAAGGAATTATAGTGCTAGTAGAGCTGGGATTTTTTTTTTTTATGTGTACTCATAATGAATGTGCAGGCACCGATGTGTTGAAGAGAGAGAGAGAGACAGACAGACAGAGACAGAGAGAGTGAGATAGAGAGAGACAGAGCTAGAGAGACGGAGAGAGTGAAACGGAGAGAGACAGAGAGAGAGAAAAAAAAAACCAGACAGACAGACAGACAGAGAGAGTGAGATAGAGAGAGACAGAGAGACGGGAGAGAGTGAAACAGAGAGAGAGAGATACAGACAGAGAAAGACAGAGACTGTTAGGCTCCTGCCCAGTAAAGCATTTATTTGCTGTAACACGTATATAGCGAGTGTTCCTCAACTTGGAGAAGATGAACAAATGCTAGTAAACAAATAAAGGAATAGATAAATGAATAAACAAGTAAATAAACAAAACTAACTAGCTTGCTTACTTTTGAACTTACCAACTAGCTGTCTGACTAACTAACTAGATAACTACCTACTTACCCAGCTAACTACTAACTAACTGCAGAGATTTTTAAAAGTTCGTCTGCTTCACGTAAAACCAACATTGTGAAGTTATATACGATACCTATCATCTAATGTCTACAGTCGCCAGTATGTGTGACAGTATATTAATTAAGCACAATTCCATGATATCTGTCAGCAGACGGTATCTGTCATCTTTCTGGCCCGAAAAAGCAAGCAACGAACAAACAAACAAAAAAAAAGAAAACTTTACCTCGAACTGAAGGATTCGACTTTCGCGGCTGATCAACAAGTTTATTTTTGGAAGAAGAATCCTGTGATGGCATGGGTCTGTCCCTGGAATTTGAACCATCATTCCCTTGTGAACCACGAAGAGCTTGCTCACTTCTGGGACCGTTGACGCCACCACCGTGTTGTGGCCTCTCACAACATTCTCCTGCTACAGCGGTATCTTGAAGTTTGAGACCAGCAGGCGTTCCATCCGTTCTTGGGCTGCTCCCGTTTAATCTTTCCTTGCTGAAGCGATGAGAAAACATGCCCTCTACAGAACTGTCAGGAACATTTTCGTTTACAGGCGGAATTCCAAACCATTTCCTTCCCAGGGCAGCAGTCTCCTCTGCAGTTTCATGAACGTGAAAATCAGCACTGTATTCACGAGGAATGTGTGCGTGTTTCGAAGCTTGAGTTTGTTCCGCGTCCGCCTGAGAGGTGGATGATACATTCGTGGCACTGTAGTTGGCTGTTTCTGATCTGAAGCTGCTCTGAAGACAACAGCTGCCGTTCTCAGTCTGGGTTGTAGAAGACTGGAGTCGGGATGCAGCGTGACCAAGCTCGTTCTCGAACTTTGAGTAGTGTGGGACAGAGAGGACGTGGCCAGTGTGGTCAGTGTGGGTGCACCATTCCCTCACGTCTGGGTGACTGCCGCAGCTGTTTTCCCTGCTTCTGTTGTTCCGGTCACCTGTGTGCTCCACGAATCTTTCCTTCGTTCCACAGGTTTCTGTGTCTGCTGCAGCTTCTTGACGATTGCAGTTCACACATAGTTTGTCTCTGTCGTCCCTGTATACAGTGTTAGAATACAACGAACCTTTTGGAAGTCTGTCTGGTGGGTTTTCAGCGGCGTTTGGATGATGACCTGGTCGCTTTGTGGGGGAGGTTGTGAAAGACGCTGTGCCAAGATCAGCAGGCACTGCCAACTGTGGTCCTGCGGTGTATCCGACACAAGGCTGGTGATGAAGGGCCCACAGCTGTGAGGTCTGGGACGTGATGGGCGCTGTCAGCGTGGAGAACCCGGAATCCACGCTCAGTTCATCCACCATGTCTGCTGTGTCGGGGTTGCTGACAGGTGATAGCACTCCTGTCACTTCGGTGTCGGTAGGGTCTGTTGCGTCGTTGTTGCTGGTATCGTTCTCATGCAGCACATTTACGTTCAGTGAAAGGTTTGCTCGATGGGAGAAACGTCGACCCTCTGACCTGCGATAACTCGCACTCTGGTTCACAGAATCTGACTGAGGACAGCGAACGGGCAGTTTAGACTTCCGTGGGTTCAACACAGAATCTTGTCGGTGCTGTCCATTCTTCGTACAGCATGGCTTTCTGTCGCGTTTTTGGCAGCACTCTTCTACTCTCACCACCGTGTTGGTGTTGAGATCAAAAGTAAATACCCCCTCACTAGGTCACCAGCCTGTCGTGATGAATGCTGGCTTTCTTCTTCCGCCGCCTCAGCTCCTTGTACCGGGGTAGCAAGCCTTTCTGCTTCTGGCGCACGGTCGGCGACACGTCTTCCCTGATGGAAAACTGCGAGCCCCGGAGGCGGTGGACACGGGACAGGATGACAGCCGTGTCTGCACGTGAAGCAAAACGAACGATGACCGCCGTCCCGCTTCTGAACACTTTCTCTATGGTCACGTGCCGCTGAGGACCTGTCACCCTGTGGATGACGTCCATCACGTCCTGTCTGTAGGCCGAGGGATCGGGCCGTTCAGGGATGCCGTAGAACAGAAGGTTGCTCTGACGATAGTCATCCTCCACACGCCGCAGCCTGTTTTCCAGCTGACTGACTCTGTGACGTAAATCCTTGTTTTCTGAGTGGAGTGTTTCGCATTCTGTGCACCGGCACTGGTTGTCACGGCCGATGCTTGCCGGTTCTTTTTCTGTCGCATCCATTTTGTAGGAAAAGAAAAATCTGTCACCCCAAGCTCTTCAAGGCGAAAATTGAAACATTAAGTCTATCTCATGCCTGGAGGACAGAGTC
>NC_134881.1:30047503-30055003 GCF_041734735.1 Babylonia areolata
CTCTGCACCTCATTGCTTGTCCTCAATGTTTCTGCTCTGGGGCAAAATGACATCTCCGGGTTTAAAAAAAAAAAAAAAAAAAAAAAAAAAAAAAAAAACGCTTCGAGGCAAGCAAACAAGCAAGTGTGTGTGTGTGTGTGTGTGAGTGAGTGAGTGCGCGTGCGCGCGGCGCTCATGCACGTGAATGCACACTTGCCCACGCCCTTCACTCAAATTGTCTCTCTGGAAGGAAGAAAAACACAATCAATTAAACGACTCAAGACAGGGAGGCGCACATGTTCGCCAGAATGAACTGTTTTGTTTTTATTCCCTCCCCCATCCCCACCCGCCCCTCCCCCCCCTCCCCGAACCCCCCCCCCCCCCCCCCCCCGCCCCCCACTTCACACACACACACACACACTTTTGTGCGAACAAAGACTGCTGTAACATGGTTTAACATTGTTTGCAGAGCATTTATCTTAACTAGGCTTGAAGACTGCGGTAACGTGGTTTTTACATTGTTTACAGAGCACTTATCTTAACTAGTTTTGAAGACTGCAGTAACATGATTTAACATTGTTTACAGAGCACTTACTTTGACGAGCTACTTGCCAGAGATCAGTCGTTTAAAGAAGATGGAGGGTTTTCATTTCCCGGTGCTGCAGCTCATTGGTACCCTCATTGGGGTTTTTACCCCGGGGTAAAATCTGGATCGTGCAGATCAATCCTGGTTCCATGTGGAGTAGCCTGGAATGTATGCATGATAGTTATGTCTGAGTATGACCACCAGAACATCACTGGAGACATCTGCTGTCCTGACTATCTGAGCTAGAATTTAATTATAGTGAAGAATAGCTTGCCCAAGTTACATCCCCACTCTCACGGCTAAGAGGGGTTTTATGACAGTCGGCACTGGGGATGGTTCCCAAAGGCCAACTAGCCCCCATGGCTGCAGCACTAAGAGCCAGTGGAATCTTGCCTCCTAGTTTGAGAGTCATAGTCCTTCACAAAAGACTGAACAGTAAAAGACTTCCCATTGCAGTGGAGAAACCATTGACCGTACAGCACTCACAGTGCTGTTGGCCCAGCTGTAAGCTTTTGTCAATTTGTGATATAAGCCGAGTGTTTGGGCTGTGAGCTGGGTTGTCCCCAGGGAAAAAACTTCAAACTTCATTCTAGGCTAGCTGGAATGTGATGACCCTCCCCCCACCCCCCCGGGGGATATCTGGTGCAGTTAGAATCAATACAGGCTGATTCACGTCTGTATCCAGGCTACGTCGCAAAAAACAACAACAACAACAAAAAAACAACAACAAAAAAACTATTGGGACATTGTGTCTTTCCATACCTTGGCCTTGGCCCTGTCACCTAGAATAAACTTCCCTACCAAATCCGCTATGTCGGTTCAAATCTGGCCTCAATACACATATCTAAAAATCTGCTATTACGGATGTATTGGTGTTGGCGTGTGATGTGGCGTGGTGTGGTGTTGTGTGGTGTGATGTTGTGTGGTGTGTGTGTGTGTGTGTGTGTGTGTGTGTGTGTGTGTGTGTGTGTGTGCGTGTGTGTGTGTGTGTGTGTGTGTGTGTGTGTGCGTGTGTGTGTGTGTGTGTGTGCGCGCGTGCGCGCGCGCGCGTGCCCTCGCGCACGCGCTTTGTCATTGATACATTAGATTTATCTTTTTCATGTCTTCATTGCAGTGCCCAGTGGTGCTGTTGTTTTTGTTGTTGGTGGTGGGTTTTTTTTGTGTTGCTGTTGTTTTGTTTGCTTTTTGTAACTATTTCTCTCTATATTGGTGTTGATTGATAGCGCTCTGGGCCCCCGTGCTGAGAAGATAGAGTACATTATTAATGCCCATTATTATTGTTATAATCATTGTTAGCAGCAGTTGTAGTAGTAGGAAGACGAGGACGAGGAGGAGGAGGCTAGGTAGACGCGGGTGGCTGTGAAGTCTTGCCCACCACGACCCCCTTCATTCTTCAACAGCTTGAGAAAAAAAAATAGAAAAGGATTCTTCTCCTTCTTCTTCCTCTTCTTCTTCTTCATTCGTGGGCTGCAACTCCCACATTCACTCGTATGTACGCGAGTGGGCTTTTACGTGTATGGCCGTTTTTACCCCGCCATGTAGGCAGCCATACTCCGTTTTCGGGAGTGTGCATGCTGGGTATGTTCTTGCTTCCACAACTCACCGAACGCTGACATGGATCACATGATCTGTAACGCGCGTGTTTGATCTTCTTGGTTGCATATACACACGAAGGGGGTTCAGGCACTAAAGCAGGTCTGCACATATGTTGACCTGGGAGATCGGAAAAAGATCTCCACCCTTTACCCACCAGGAGCCATTACCGAGATTCGAATCCGGGACCCTCAGATTGAAAGTCCAACACTTTAACCACTCGGCTATCGCGCCCGTCAGAAAAGGGATCGTTTCTGGTTGTGGAGATGGGGTGGTAGGCGATCTCGACTAGCGCAGAATGACCCCGGGGTATAAACTCAGCAGGGAGGGGTATTTTGTAGCTGTTATTACACCGGGGGAAGGCTGTGGACCCTATATTGGAAACAACGCTGGATTGGTTTTGTTCTTCAGTTTTGTGTTTCTGATCTTCATATCTTCTGTCTGTCTGTGTCTGTCTGTTCCTGTGCTTCTAATCCCTGCCTCTCTCTGTCTGCTTGTCTGTGTCTTTACCTGTGCTTCAGATCTCTGTCTGTCTGTCTATCTACATGTCTGTCTGCCTGTCGCTCACTCGCTCTCCGTGTCTGTATCTTTGTTTTTTCTGTGTTTGTGTCTGTGTGTCTGTCTGTGGGTCTGTCTGTGGGTCTGTCTGTCTCCCTCTCTCTCTCCCCCTCCATGCCCCCCCCCCCTCACCCCCCACTCTATCTCTCCCTTACTAAGTTTTTCTCTGTCACTCTGCCTCTGTCTACATCCGTCTCCGTGGGCATGTGCGTATGTATGAATGTACGCACGCAAGCACGCGTGCGTGTACGTTTGCGTGTATGTATGTATGTACGCACGCACGCGTGCGTGTAAGTTTGCGTGTTGTGTGTGTGTGTGTGTGTGTGTGTGTGTGTGTGTGTGTGTGTGTGTGTGTGTGTGTGTGTGGTGTGAATTAGCAATTAGTTACACTCAGTACAGAAAAAACTACAACAACAAAAATACTGGAAACCGCCAACTGAGTAGACGGCACAAAAGAAAAAAAAATTGTTTGTTTTTCAAACGAAAAACGACTTACATTAAAAACGCATGCACAAACGATTGGTTTTTGAACTGGCATGCTGTTTACAGAGATGGGATTAGTGGTGAATTAGTAGACTGGAATTTGAAAGAGTGGAACGTACGCTGCAGCCAAACTGTCTGCGATAATGTGTGTTTGTTCCTCGAGTTAGTGTTTAATCTGTCTGCCTCTCTGTTGTCTGTCCCCCATCCCCCCCCCCCACCCCACTCTCCCTCTCTCTCTCTCTCTCTCTCCCCCCCCCCCCCCACTCTCCCTCTCTCTCTCTCTCTTTTTCGTCTTTTCTTTCCATCATCGCTTTTCTTTTCTTTTCTTTTTTTTTTTTTTTTATTCATCTTTGTGTTCACACAGTTGAAGTGTTTAATGAGACGTGACTGTTCTAGATTTACCATTTGAAAGATCAGTATCAGTTGCTCAAGGAGGCGTCATTGCGTTCGGTCAAATCCATATACGCTACACCACATCTGCCAAGCATTTTGAAAGAGAGAGAGAGAGAGAGAGAGAAAAAAAGAAATTCCGGTTGTTGATGCTGTCCTTTTGTATTTCGCTGATGATGCAGCTGTTTGCCCCCCACTCCCCCCCCCCCCCCCTTTTCCACCTCCCCCTCTCGCTCTCTCACACAAACACACGCAATCACACAAACGCAAACACAAACACACAGACGCAAACACAAACACACACACACACATATACACACACGCACGCGCGCGCGCGCACACACACACACACACACACACACACACACACACACACACACACACACACACACACACAAGCCTCCCTGTCTCTGTCTGTCTCAGTATTTGTCTGTCGGGTCATGTTATTGTCTAGAGGGCCATGTGTCAGTCAAGGACGGAGAGAGAGACAGAGACAGAGAGAGAGATTGTGTGTGTGCGTTCGTGCGCATGCGTGTGATTGCGTGTGCGTGCGCGCACCGGCGTCCGCGCACAGAAAGACGCAACAACAACAAACACGCAAACACAACGACAGATAAACAGGGCGATCTGAAACACCCATCCCGTTCACGCAGAATCAGATAAATATAGATACATCGTCAACAGACTATAAAAGTGGTCTGACCGGAAACGTATAACCGGAAGCTCTCAACTGAAAATAGGCACGTCATGACGTCTTCCTCTTCTGGTGAAAAATATGCACAAGAAATCATAAAAAAAAAATCAATAAAGGAGATCGATAATGCTTCCTGATAAGGCTTCGAAATGCAGTGTGACGTTTGTGTGTCGCATTTGCATTTTATCCAAGTCAGGAAGAAAAATATTGAAAGTCGTTCAACAACCATCTACCTGAAGATCTAGTCATCAGCCCCATCCACTTGTAATATGCAGTTTCTGTTCAAACGTGTGTGTGTGTGTGTGTGTGTGTGTGTGTGTGTGTGTGTGTGTGTGTGTGTGTGTGTGTGTGCGTGCATGCGTGCGCGCGCGCGTGTGTGTGTGTTTGTGTGACAGAGAGAGAGAGTGTGTGTGTGTGTGTGTACGTGCATGTGTGTGTGCGTGCATGTGTGCGTGCATGCGTGTGTGTGTGTGTGCAGTGCGTGCATGTGTGAGCATGCACAAGTTTTTATATTGATATGCACTTGTATGTATCCTAATTTCTACTGTATCTGTGTTTGTGTATGATTTTCGATTTAAGTTCGTATCTTGTTATGTACTATCCCCCCCCCCCCCCGCCCCCCCCCCCCCCCCTCCGAATATTCCTTGTGACCCCGGTACACTTGGTAATAAAGACATATTGTATTCTATCCTATTCTATTCTATTTGCTTCCTGGTATACGTTTCGAAATGTATTGTGACGATTGTGACTACTGCACATAGACTAGTCGCAAGATCTGGACTTGTCGTTTCTCTCATTCTCTCTCGCCTTGACTACTGTAACTCTCTATTGTCTGGTTTGCCTGTTTTATCCATTCAGTCCCTTCAGCGCATATAAAACTCTGCTGCCCGACTCGTCCTCAGAAAAAAAAAAAAAAGATCTGAGCACATCACTCCTCTTTTGCAACATCTCCACTGCCTCCCTGTCTCACACCGAATAAAGTACAAGATCAGCACTCTATGTTATAAATGTATTCACAAAACTGCCCCTTCCTATCTCTGTGGCTGCCTTCACCTCTACACTCCATCTCGCTCACTACGATCGGCTTCGGATCCACTCTGTTTACGCATACCCAGATTCAAACACTCGACTGTTGGCCGCCGTTCTTTCTCTGTCTCTGGACCTTGCGATTGGAATGAACTTCCTCTTTCGCTTCGTCAAGTCTCCACTCTCAGCTCTTTCAAGTCTGGCCTTAAAACCCACCTCTTCCCAAAATAGCCTCCCTTGCCTGCCCTTCCATGTCTTTAGTTTCAACAGTTTTAGAGTTATGCATGCGTGTGAATGACTGGAGCGAAAGCGCTTTGGTTTGTCTCTGCACAAGATTCAGCGCTATATAAATACCATTATTATTATTATTATTATTATTATTATACACACACTTTTCAAATTCAGGGAAGCATGATTTTCATATTCGTTCCCTGTGATGTCAGTCTGTCATATACTGAGTTCCTTGCTTGACGTTTTGCTCGGAGAATGTGATGATGGTATGTTTGGATTTGAATATCTCCTACTGTGCTTATGTACATGCGTGTTGTAATGTGTCATTTACACAAATGAATTTGTGTACAACGTAAAGCTTATAACAGGTAAATATATCGCACAGTGTTCATGTTTTGAACAACGTGTTTTTTTGCATTTCTACATGTGTCTGCTTTAAACATACATTTGCTGTTGTCCATTTTCGCTGGCACTTTTTTTTTTGTTTGTTTGTTTGTTTGTTTTGTTTTGTTATGTTTTAACGTTTGCAAAGTATTGTATCGATTCTTGTATTTTCGTGTTGTTTTTTTTTGGTTTGTTTGTTTTTTCGGGAGATTATATTTGTGTTAGCAGTGACAGAAAGATATTATCGCGGTTTAAAGGAAATAAGAACGTCACGATTTTTGCCCACTCCCACCCCACCCTCTCGCCCCATCCTCCGCAAACCCATCTGTCTGTCTGTCTGTCTGTCCCTATGTCTTTCTCCACCCTCTCCATTGCTCCTCCACTCTGTCTGTCTGTCTCCTCATTTCCCCTCTCTCCCCCTCCCCTCTCTCTCTCTCTCTCTCTCTCTCTCTCTCTCTCTCTCTCATGTCCAATGTATTCATGGTTTCTAACAATCTTTCAGACAAAGAATTATCGATTGCGGGACGGTAGGACAGGCAAGATTATATATAATATGCTAGTGGTAGATTTGCTTAACACACTCAGTACGGCCAGTCCTCTCTTCTCCTCTACACAGACCCCTCGGATGTCAAGTGGGTGTCTGAATGACCCAACCTTTAGCTTCCGTCGTCAGAATTGTGGTATTCTTTGTCAACATTCACGTCTTCAGTTCAGTATAAGAGCCTTCCCCTTGCAATATTTGGATGATGGTAATTGGGGTGAAACGCTGTTCACGTCGTCTCTTTCGCCGTTCGTATGGAAAGAAGCAGCACGAATTAGAACTAGCGGGTATGTTGAATGTGCATGGACAAAATTCACATTCGGTATTTCCTATATTTGCTTGTCAACGGTGGTTTGAGGAAGAAACAGGTTCGATAATGTCGGTGAACGTGGACAGGTGTGTGTCTTGGTGTCATATTCAATGGTCATTCCTACTCTGTGTTTAGACTTCTCAATGATGTAATTGATATGGATGAACAAAGGTGGTAGCAGTAATAATATATCCCGAAAGGAAGCAATACGAATGAAGGATAGTAATGTTATTCCAATCCTTCAAGCTCTCTATGAACATTTACACCTAATCTTGAAAATAAGCCATAGGCGTTTACAAATAGAACACATATGTAAATATCAAAAAGGAAAAATTGAATACAAGATACCAAACATTATTAAAGATCATTCACCCCCCACCCCCACCCCCCCACCCCCCCACACACACACATCCACCCACAATACACACATGCACACGCGCACGCACACTCACACGTAAGTCATAGCACACAAACATGAATAGTACACAATAGGAAATACAACCAACACATTCTGAAACTATCAAAACTCACTCACTCACTCACTAATAGTCATTTTAGTTCATACTGGAAAGGGATGAGCTGTTTATATAGCTCAGCAATGTGACACTGACAAGCATACTCGTCAATCAAGGGGTCAGTTCAGTTATGATCGTCTTAAGAGCTTTGAATAAAAACTGGACGGGCGCAATAGCCGAGTAGTTAAAGCGTTGGACTTTCAATCTGAG
>NC_134881.1:30062503-30065003 GCF_041734735.1 Babylonia areolata
TCCCTCCCCTGCTCGCTCGCTCGCACGCTGGCATCTGTGTTGTCCGTGCTCATGTGCTTGCGTGCGTGCGTGCGTGCGTGCGGCGCGCGCGTGCGAGAGTCAATGTCAAGCGAGGACAAACCGACTGTGGTGTGTTGCTGCTGTGTGCGTTGCTGGCGCTTTAGGCCTAAAGCTTCCACCTCTGTTCTCTTTCTTTCTTCCACCCTCTCTCTCCCTTCCCCTCCCCTCTCTCCGTCTCCCTCCCTCCCTCTCTCTCTCTCCTATCTCTCGTTCTCTCTCAGTCTTCCTGGCTGTGCAAGTTTGGCGGTAGTGTGTGTGTGAGTGTGAGTGTGTGGAAGCTAAAAAGCTATTGGGGCTGAAGTCTTCTTCCTTCAGCCTCTCTATTCCGGCGACTCCTTTTTCTTCCTCACTGTATTTTATAAACCTCGGGGCTTCTTGTCGTCATCGTCGTCGTTGTTGTTGGTGTTGGTGGTGGTGGTGTTGGTGGTGGTGAGTGGTGTTGCTGTGGTGGTGGTGGTGAGTGGTGTTGCTGTTGGTGGTGGTGGCAGCATTATCGGTGTGGCACAGTTTGTGATTGGGGGGTGTGGTGTGGTGTGGTGTGGTGTGGTGTGGTGTGGTGTGGTAGTTTGGTTTGATGTGAAATTGGAGGAGGTTTATGGCAACTGAGTTGTGAAGGACAACAACTCCTCCACAACTGACCGCCCTCCGCGGCCTCACCCCCTCCCCGTGGGCTACCTACTTTACCTCCGTCAGTACTGTGTGACCTAGCTACCTACTGTACCTACCTACAGACTTGGACTGTCCGCCTGTGAGTGTGTGTGTGTGTGTGTGTGTGTGTGTGTGTGTGTGTGTGTAATAATAATAATAATGGTATTTATATAGCGCTGAATCTTGTGCAGAGACAAATCAAAGCGCATTCACACGCATGCATAACTCTAAAACTGTAGAAACTAAAAGACAAGGAAGGGCAGGCAAGGGAGGCTATTTTGGAAAGGGTGGGTTTTAAGGCCAGACTTGAAAGAGCTGAGTGTGGAGCCTTGACGAAGCGAAAGAGGAAGTTCATTCCAATCGCAAGGTCCAGAGACAGAGAAAGAATGGCGGCCGACAGTCGAGTGTTTGAATCTGGGTATGCGTAAACAGAGCGGATCCGAAGCCGATCGTAGTGAGCGAGATGGAGTGTAGAGGTGAAGGCAGCCGCAGAGATAGGAAGGGGCAGTTTTGTGAATACATTTATAACATAGAATGCTGATCTTGTACTTTACTCGGTGTGAGACAGGGAACCAGTGGAGATGCTGCAAAAGAGGAGTGATGTGCTCAGATCTTTCTTTCTGAGGACGAGTCGGGCAGCAGAGTTTTGTATGCGTTGAAGGGACTGAATGGATGAAGCAGGCAAACCAGACAATAGAGAGTTACAGTTGTCAAGGCGAGAGAGAATGAGAGAAACGACAAGTCTAGATGTTGCGTCAGTGGACAGATATTTCCGGACGGCACTGATGCGCCGCAGTTGACAGTAGCAGGACTGACATGTCTGACTGATAAATTTTTGCATGGACAGTGTATTGTCAAGGACAACACCAATGTTCCTGACTGACGTGGAAAGAGGGATGGATGTACTGCCAAGTTTGATTGTGTCAATTGTGATGGGAGACAGGTTTTGTTTAGTTCCTATGATCACTGCTTCAGTTTTGTCCGCGTTCAATTGTAACTTATTTCGAGTCATCCAGTTTTGAATGTCCAGGAAGCAGCTGGATGTTTCTTGCAAGAGCAACAACAATTTTTCAGGGGTATCACTCTTCTGGAGTTGAGTGTCATCAGCATAAGAATGATGACTGATATTATGGCGGTTGATAATTTCAGCGAGAGGAGCAGTGTACAGTGTGAAGAGCACTGGGCCTAAAACAGATCCCTGTGGGACTCCATGTTCGATTTTAACGGGTTCAGATTGGAAATGATCAACAATGACAATGTGTGTCACAGTGTGTGTGTGTGTGTGTGTGTGTGTGTGTGTGTGTGTGTGTGTGTGTGTTGTGTGTGTGTGCGTGTGTGTGTGTGTATGTGTGTGTGTGTGTGTGTGTGTGTGTTCGTGTGCGTGCGTGGGCGTGTGTGTGTTTGCGTGCGAACGTGCGTGTGTGTGTGTGTGTGTGTGTGTGTGTGTGTGTGTGTGTGCGTGCGTGCGTGCGTGCCGTAATCTGTGTGTGTGTGTGTGTGTGTGTGTGTGTGTGTGTGCCAGTCATCAGTCCAGCGACCTGACTGATCCACCCACCCCCCTGACACACACACGCACACCGGCACAAAACCTGGTGAAGAGGAGTGAGGTAAATTTCTGATAAAAAAACAAAAAACAAAAACAACAACAACCAAAAAACAACAACTAAAAAACACAAACAACAAACCACCAGTCAGTGTTATTTCTTAGAAGCTACAGTCGATGTTGCTGCCGTATGTATGTAATCACACACACACACACACACACACACACACACACACACACACACACATA
>NC_134881.1:30080003-30087503 GCF_041734735.1 Babylonia areolata
GAGAGAGAGAGAGAGAGAGATATCGAACCCATGCATGTTCAGTTCCGAAGCATGCAGGCTAATCCCCACTGCTGCGGCGCATCTGACGTCATTTTACTGAATTTATTAATACTTGAGGCAATGTTGACGTTTTCTTCTTCGTGTGATAAATAGATGTGATTGTATTGGACGTGTTAACGCCCTTTAAATCATGTTTATTTGTGTGTTTTATTACATCTCGATTATTCTCTTATTTCGGCGGTAAAAGAGACGTTGCCTTCGCTTCACAGCATATTGCAACACATGGTAGAGAGCTCTAGATCTGCACGAAACAGTCGACAACGGACTGCCGAAGAAACGATCGCTTCAGTTTTTCTTTTAGGTTCATTCCAGTTAATTCAGTGTCCACTTTAGGATATTGATATGCAGTAAACACGTCAATGGTGTAGTTAGTTTCACTGTATGTGTTTTGCCCAGAATGTGTATTTTCTTTCCTTTTAATTGTGGACAAGAAAAACGAGGTCATGTCTTCTCACCAAACACAACCTACCTTCCAGCAAGTCAGTGGGAAGCGGTTTTTTAGAATTTTCGGATTTCTAAATGCACTTTAACGACATAAAACTGTTAATGATACGGATAAACTGCTTAATTCGGGAGACGTACAACCTATCATTGGTATGACTGTGAAGATTGTTTTTCATACTATGTTTAAGCCAAATTTGGAATTGGCAGACAAAGTATTTCCAGAGAAAATGGCAATGTTAAAGTTTACCACGGACACACACACACACACACACACACAAACAAACAACCGAACACCGGGTTAAAACATAGACTCACTTTGTTTATACAAGTGAGTCAAAAATGCATGAACACCCCCCCCCCCAAAAAAAAAAAAAAAAAAAAAAAAAAAACAAGCACACAAAACAACACAACA
The DNA here is from genome assembly GCF_041734735.1 of Babylonia areolata. Classification (NCBI taxonomy): domain Eukaryota; kingdom Metazoa; phylum Mollusca; class Gastropoda; order Neogastropoda; family Buccinidae; genus Babylonia; species Babylonia areolata. The sequence continues at coordinate 30,080,920 of NC_134881.1, forward strand.
AACAAACAAAAAACAAAAAAAAACCAACAAAAAAACCAATTTAGGTACTTGACTTTGGCTAAGAAACTAACGGAACTCCTATAACCTCGAGAAAAAAAAAATTGGGGCAGAGATTGGGCGTGGGTGGGAGATAGTGGACAAAGGAACGGCAGAATTATATATACCAGCTTTGAACACCCCCTGCCTCCTGGATTGAATCACACAATAAATTAAAACAGACACTTTGGCTTCATGTATAGTTTTTACGAATAAACGCAGGCCTGTTTCTAAGGTCTTCATTGAATTTTGGACATTACATTACGAAATGAAATTTATATCCAGTTACACTCACATCACAGTTTCTGCGATTGCGCATTTTCTCGAGGAATGTTGTCATGCCTGCCAGCTTCATTTGGTAATTTATTATTGCTACATCTAAACTGAAATAAAGATATAACATACGTATCTGGTAGGGGAAAACCACTCTCTCTTTTTCCCAAATCACACACACACACACACACACACACACACACACACACACACACACACACACACACACACACACACACACTGTGCATAACAAGTCTTTTTATATTTTAAGAACTCTTTTTTTTTCATATTTGCAAGTTTTCATTGAGATTCAGCTTCTTCAGGCAAAAAAAAAAAGGTAGATAATTTGTTTTCGTGTTTTAACAACTAAGGTGTATTTCGCGCTACCTTTTAGGTCGACCATTTTTTGTGTCTGAGAGTGGTTTGCTGGCACTAGCAGAAGATGAATTGGAAATGTTCCCCTGCAACTTCCCATTCTCTCCCTCCCCCTGAACGAAAATTATTCCTATGCTGTTTCAACCTTTGAGAACACTGGTCCTCCGAAATGTTGATGGTCAAAAGAAACGATGCTGACATTTTGTATGAACTCATTTTCTCTTCGAGAAAATTAATCGCATCGACTGGCTTACAGGAACTGGAAACGTAGAACTCACTTAATGATTAAAAAGAGAGAGGGGGAGAGGGGCAGATATAGATAAATAGATAGATAGATAGATAGATAGATAGAGAGAGAGAGAGAGAGAGAGAGAGAGAGAGAGAGAGAGAGAATGTTGAATGGAGAAAAATAAAAGTTCCAAGGCGACTTTGACCAAAGCGACAGTGGATTTATTTTCTAATTTCCCAGTTGAAAAGTATTTTCTTGAACCGCGAAATTATATATATATATATATATATATATGTGTGTGTGTGTGTGTGTGTGTGTGTGTGTGTGTGTGTGTGTGTGTGTGTGTGTGTAAGCAAATCTCAACATTGGTGGATAAAAATAGAACACGGATATACCCGAAAAAGAATTAACCCCTTGACTGCGACTGGTGTATATGCTCCTCATCGAAGGGCTGTCACTTCACCGAGATAAGACAGAAGTTAGAGGACAGGAGGTCAGTCATCGCTCTGTATCTGGACTTCATCCTCATGAGATCACATTACGTTTTGTTCAGTTACGCCTTTTTAAAAGTACCTCCCCAAAAATATAGTACCTGCTCATCATTCTTTTCTTTTTTTTCTCAAGGCCTGACTAAGCGCGTTGGGTTACGCTGCTGGTCAGGCATCTGCTTGGCAGATGTGGTGTAGCGTATATGGATTTGTCCGAACGCAGTGACGCCTCCTTGAGCTACCGAAACTGAAACTGAAACTGGCCACACTGTCTCACTTCACCATGGTTCAGCAATCAGAGAGTCAACTGATTAGGTTAGGAACAGTGCTGTCAGCATTCTGAATAAAGTATGATCATGCAAACTCAAGTTCACATTGATTCATTTAAAAAAAAGAAAAGAATTAAATATAAAAAAACAAGTGATAGTGACCGTTTGTGCTGCTGTGTTACCATTCTCCGTACCCTCCCCAAAATGGAGTGGAATGAAATGTCCCCAGGGGGTACATGAAACAAATCCCTTGCCTTGCCTTGCTTTGAAATGATAGTTCTGTAACCAACTCTGTTTGGGTTCTAACTACAAGAGTTTACACAAACTAGGCCATACAAGCGCTGATATGATACCACTCGAAAGGTTCGCCATTTTATACAGATACAGAGTGTGCAAAGAGTTAAGGACCCTTTTCTTTCCAGGGGTGGGGGACGGAGGGGGGGTGGGAAGGGGTGAGTGTGTGTGTGGGGGGGGGGGGGGAGTGCGTGGGGGGGTGGGGTGGGGGGCTGTGAACTTGCACAGTTTTCTGCTTGGAGACAGGGTGAAATAATAATAATACTGAACTTCACAAAGCGGTGCATACAGTCAGTGTGATAAACACCACTTACACAATCACGAGGTATTTCCTTGTACGGTCCACTTCCATACTCTGCAATGAAAAAGTCAAAACAAAACAAAACAAAACAAAGCACACAAAAAAACACACAAAAAAAGAACAACCTACAACACAGCTATCGTTTATAAACAACTGAACAACTGTACACTGTTTTGGCTGAAACATCGAGTTTTCTTCTTTCTTTTTATTAAATCTTTTTTTTCAACCTTTTCACGGTGCACGCGTACCTGAAACAGCCGTCTGTGCCTTCAATGAGAAGCCAAGTGACCAAATGCACCTCGTCGAACTCTTATATATATCTATCTATCTATCTATCTATCTATATATATATATATATATATATATATATATATAGACATTTTATGGAAATTTATGTTTTCTTATGGGCCGCCGTGGCCGAGTCTGCAAGATGTTGGACTCGTGATCCTAGTGTTCACCAATGACCAGGGTTTGAGGCCCCGTTTCGGCATAGTGTTGTGTTCTTGGGGAAAGGGCACTGTATTCCGGATTTTCCTCACTCCACCCAGGTGTGAACGGGTACCTTACCTGACATCGGTTGGAGATGGTTGAAGAAGAGGTAGGAGATATGTGGAGTGATGGCCTAGAGGTAACGCGTCCGCCTAGGAAGCGAGAGAATCTGAGCGTGCTGGTTAGAATCACGGCTCAGCCGCCGATATTTTCTCCCCCCACCCCCCACCCCCTCCACTAGACCTTGAGTGGTGGTCTGGACGCTAGTCATTCAGATGAGACGATAAACTGAGGTCCCGTGTGCAGCATGCATTTAGCGCATGTAAAAGAACCCACGGCGATAAAAGGGTTGTTTCTGGTAAAATTCTGTAGAAAAATCTACTTCGATAGGAAAAACAAAAACAAACAAACAAACAAACAAACAAAAAACTGCACGCAGGAAAACATACCAAAAAAAATGGGTGGCGTTGTAGTGTAGCGACGCGCTCTCCCTGGGGAGAGCAGCCCGAATTTCACACAGAGAAATCTGTTGTGATAAAAAGAAATACAAATACAGATACAGATACAAATACAGATACCAGAGCTCATTGCTCCATGGACTCAAATCGGGAAGACTAGGACCACACAGTCGAGGGTCATATATATTTTTCATGGATGCTGTCTATTGGAAGTGCTGCCCCGATTTCCTGACAAACACTGCAGGTGTCTATCTATCTATCTACCTGTCTGTCTGTCTATATATCTGTCTGTCTATCTATCTATATTTCTATCTATCTGTCTATCTACCTATCTACTTATCTATCTGTCTATATGTCTATCTACCTATCTATCTATCTATTTGTATGTCTGTCCGTCTGTCTGTCTATCCATCTACCTATCTATCTACCTATCTGTCTGTATATCTACCTGTCTGTCTCAGAGAAATCTGTTGCGATAAAAAAAGAAAAAGAAAGAAAGAAATCCAAATACAATACCTTCCTGTACCCAACCCTTGTGGACACACTGGTTTCACTGCCCCGATGACCGTAAAACAGGCGGCACTGTCCACATTTCTTCCCCTGTGTTTTCCCCATTTATAAGACGGGAAAATGTGTATAATGTTGGTTAATGACATTGTAATATAGATTCTACACTTCTTCCCATCCACTCTGTGACTGCACCATTTGAGAGGGGAAGAAATATATATATATATATATATATATATATATATATAAAGAGAGAGACAGACAGACAGACAGACAGACAGAGACAGAGAGAGAATATGTCTTTAAGGGGGCGGGGTTAGTACATAACAAGGTACGAACAGAAATTGAAAATCATACACAAACACAGATACAGTAGAAATTAGGATACATACAAGTGCATATTCACACACACACACACACACACACACATATATATATATATATATATATGACAACAAATTTACAATTTTTCCGTCTTCGGAATGAAACTGAATGGAAAGAACGCAGGGCAGGGGGAAGAAAATAAATGTAAATATTGCCAAACAGGTTATGGAACTAACTTTTAATTAACCCTTACTGTTTCAAGCTTCTACTTCTTCTTCTTCTGTTTAACAAATAGTGAAGAGCGGTGACTCTCTCCATTCACAACGTACACTACTTGAAGTCAGTGCTGCTTACGCTACCGATTCAGCTAGCACACAGGTAAATAAAAGGTACATTGGAACAAACCCAGACACTTCCTCAAAAAAAAAAAAAAAAAAAAAAAAAAGGAAGCGCCGGGCCTGTCCTTATAGCTGTCTTTAATCCTTGAACAAGCCACACAGAACACATGGACAATACAGAACAAACACATGGTTGCTGCCTCGGTGGTTTTTCAACTGGAAATTAACAAATAATGTTAATCTCTTCTTCTTCTTTTTTTTCTTTTTTTTAAGCGGTGGTCCTCAGCTTTTTTTTTTTTTTTTTTTTAGTCTGTACACCGGTTTCTTTCCCCTAAACACAGTCCCCCTCCTCCCCCCCCCCCTCCCCCGTGTCTTGAAGCATCCCCCCCGAGACAAAAACTCCCGCTGTTCCTGTGAATGGTTTAATTGTGGTTCAGTCATCTTTCTCTGCTGCCTCTTCACCAAGTTCAAGAGGAGGAGGAGGAGGAGGAAGAAGAAGAATCGTGCGTTTGTTGTTTTCACACAGAGAGCTAGCGGCTTCTTCATGAGGCGGAGGGGGAGGGGGGGGGGGGGGGGGGTAGACGTGTGTGTGTGTGTGTGTGTGTGGGGGGGGTGATAATGAATGAAATAAAATCTGTTGCTGGTTTTTGGTTTGTTGTTGTTGTTTTATAGATACTTAAGAAACTTTTTATGTATGTCTGGTTAATTGTTAATTGTGTGTGTGTGTGTGTGTGTGTGTGTGTGTGTGTGTGTGTGTGTGTGTGTGTGTGTGTGTGTGTGTGTTCCGATGATTTGTTTCCCTGAAATTAAAACACTGATATATACGCGTCTGTTTCTCTAGCAATGTGTCTGTCTGTCTGTCTGCTTGCCTATCTGTGTGCATACGTCTGTCTTCTTGTCTGGCAGTGTGTATGTCTGACTCTCTGTCAGTCTGTCTGTCTGCTTGTCTAACAGTGTTTCTGTCTGTCTCTTTGTCTGGCAGCGTACGCGCGCACGTGTGTGTGTGTGTGTGTGTGTGTGTGTGTGTGTGTGTGTGTGTGTGTGTGTGTGTGTGTGTGTGTGCGTGCGTGTGTGTGTGTGAGTGAGTGAGTGCTTGTTTGTCTTTCGGGTTGTCTATCCATGTGTCTACCTGTCTGTCTACGTATTGGCAGCGCTTGTGTCTGGCTGCGTGTCTGCTCGTGTGTTTGTCTGTCTGTCTGGCAGTCTGTCGGTCTTTCCTGTCTGTCTGTGTGTCTGGAACAAATCGATGAAGCCGTGTGGAGACTCATCATGTCCGTTCCTCCCTCCCTCCTCTCTCCCTGCCTCTTTCCCTCCTCTCTCTCTCTCCCTCCTCTCTCCCTTCCTCTCTCCCTCCTCTTTCCCTCCTCTCTCCCTTCCTCCCTCCTCTCTCCCTCCCTCCTCCTCTCTCCCCCCCTCTTTCCCTCCTCTTTCTCCCTCCCTCCTATCTCCGCTCCTCTTTCCCTCCCCTCTCTCCCTCCCTCCTCTCTCCCTTCCCCTCTCCCTCCTCTTTCCCTCCTTTCTCCCTTCCCTCCCTCCTCTTTCCCTTCTTCTTTCCCTCCTCTCTCTCCCTTCCTCCCTCCTCTCTACCTCCCTCCCTCCTCTCTCCCCTCCTCTTTCCTCCCTTCCCTCCCTCCTCTCTCCCTTCCTCCCTCCTCTCTCCCTTCCTCTTTCCCTCCCCTCTCCCTACCCTCCCTCACCTCTCCCCTCTTTCCTCCCTCCCTCCCTTCTGTCTCCCTTCCTCCCTCCTCCTCTCTCCCCTTTCCCTCCCCTCTCCCTTCCTCCCTCCTCTCTCCTCTTTCCCTCCCCTCTCCCTCCCTCCCTCCTCTCTCCCCTCCTCTTTCCCTCCCCTCTCCCTCCCTCCCTCCTCTCTCCCCTCCTCTTTCCCTCCCCTCTCCCTCCCTCCCTCCTCTCTCCCCTTCTCTTTCCCTCCCCTCTCCCTTCCTCCCTCTTCTCTACCCTCTTCTTTCCCTCTTCTCTCCCTCCCTCACTCCTCTCTCCTTCCCTCCCTCCTCTTCCCTCCCTCCATCCTCTCTCCCTCCCTCCCTCCTCTCTCCCCTTTCCCTCCCCTCTCCCTCCCTCCATCCTCTCTCCCCTCCTCTTTCCCTCCTCTCTCCCCTCCTCTTTCCCTCCCCTCTCCCTCCCTCCATCCTCTCTCCCCTCCTCTTTCCCTCCCCTCTCCCTCCCTCCATCCTCTCTCCCCTTT
>NC_134881.1:30102503-30105003 GCF_041734735.1 Babylonia areolata
TGTTTGTTTGTTTGTTTGTTCTTGCTCTTCGTTCTATTCTGGTTGTTCTCTGGTTGCTGTTGTTCTTGTTTGTTGTTTGTTGATTCTTCTTCTTCTTCTTCTTCTTCTTCTTCTTCTTCTTCTTCTTCTTCTTCTTCTTCTTCTTCTTCTTCTTCTTCTTCTTCTTCACTATCATCATCATCATCATCAACATCATCATCATCATCATCATCATCATCATCATCTTCTTCTTCTTCTTCTTCTTCTTCTTCTTCTTCTTCTTCTTCTTCTTCTTCTTCTTCACTGTTATTACCATCATCATCTTCTTCTTCGTCTTCTTCTTCTTCACTATCATCAACATCATCATCATCATCATCAACTTCTTCTTCATCATCATCATCATCATCATCATCATCATCATCATTATCATCACCATCATCATCATCATCATCATCATCATCTTCTTCTTCTTCAGCTTCTTGCCCCTCCTCCTCTCTCTGTTCACCCCCACCACCCACCTCGTTCCTCCTTCTCCTTTTCCTTCTCCTTCATCTTCGCTGGATGTAATCTAGAATAAAGAGAACTGACATCTTTGAGAGCCACGCGTAAATTGATGTGTGTCCCTGGTTGTGTGGAGCATCCGATTTCTTTTTTTCTTCCTGTTGTTGTTCTTTTCCTTTACTTTCGTTTTCGGTAAATCTGTTTTCTTCCTGTTGTTGTTCTTTTCCTTTACTTTCGTTTTCGGTAAATCTGTTTTCTTCCTGTTGTTGTTCTTTTCCTTTACTTTCGTTTTCGGTAAATCTGTTTTCTTCCTGTTGTTGTTCTTTTCCTTTACTTTCGTTTTCGGTAAATCTTTGTTGTCTGTAACCTAGAATAAAGAGAACTGATATCTTTGAGAGCCTTTCCGTAAATTGATGTGTCTTACCAGTTGTGGAGCTTTAACTTTGACTTGTTTTTCTTTCTGTTGGTTCTCTTCTTTCGTTTAAATAAAAATATTTATTTCTGTGCTTTGTGTTTCTTCCTGTTCTTTATACTAATCTTGTTCTTGTTCTTGCCCTTCTTTTGTGTGTGTTCTTCTCGTCATTTACCTGATCATAGTTCTTGACTGTCTTGTTCTTGTTCCTTTTTATTTTGTTTTCGTTCTTTTTATTGTTCTTGTCCTCCTTGATCTTATTCGTCTTGATCTTGTTTTTCTTGTTCTTGTTCTTGTTTTGTTGTTGTTGTTTTTGTTCATCACTATCATCATCATGATCATTATGTTCATCATCATCATCATCATCATCATCATCACCTTCTTCTTCTTCTTCTTCTTCTTCTTCTTCTTCTTCTTCTTCTTCTTCTTCTTCTTCTTCTTCTTTGTCTGTGTGTGTGTTCTTGTTTTCATTGGTCATGTAATTGTTCTTTTCATTATTCATCTTCTTCTTGTTCTTCTCATTCATGTTCTTTTTTTTCTTCTTCTTCTTCTTCTTCTTCTTCTTCTTCTTCTTCTTCTTCTTCTTCGTTTTCCTTTCCATCACTGTCACCGGTTGGGTCGTGAGGACAATGCACTGCTGAACACATCACGAACTCTCTCCATGTCTTGCGGTCGTGAGATAAGGCCTGGATTTCTTTCTGCTGGCTGACTTTAAGAGAGAGAGAGGGGGGGGAGAGAGAGGGGGAGAGAGAGAAGGGGGAGAGGGAGAGAGAGGGAGAGAGATATAGAGAGAGAGAGTAGAGAGAGAGGGAGAGAGATAGAGAGGGAGAGAGAGAGGGGGGGGAGAGAGAGAGAGGGAGGAGAGAGGGGGGAGAGAGAATGAAAGAGAGAGGGAGAGAGAAGGGGGGAGAGAGAATGAAAGAGAGAGGGAGAGAGAGGGGGGAGAGAGAAAGAGAGAGAGAGGGAGAGCGAGAGAGAGAGGGAGGGAGAGAGGAGGAGAGGGAGAGAGAGGGGAGAGAGAGAGGGGAAGAGAGAGAGGGAGAGAGAGAGGGAGAGAAAGAGAGAAGGGGGAGAAGGAGATAGGGAGAGAGGGAGAGAGAGAGAGAAGGTGGAGACAGAGAGAGGGAGAGAGAGAGGGAGAGAGAGAGGGAGAGAGAGAGAGAAGGTGGGGACAGAGAGAGGGAGAGAGAGAGGGAGAGGGAGAGAGAGAGAGAAGGTGGGGACAGAAAGAGGGAGAGAGAGAGGGAGAGAGAGAGAGAGAGGGCACTGGATGGATAGAGGGGTGATGGAAGGCCGGGATGATCAACAGTCTGACGTCACCCGCTCTCCTCTCCACCTCTCAGACCACTCTGTCTTTCTGTCGCTTGCCACTGCCTCTGCTTCTGTCTTTGTCTCTGTCTGTGTCTCAATCCCTGTCTTTGTCTCCGTCTCTGTCTTTGTCTTTGTCTCTGTCTCTGTCGTTGTCTCTGTCTCTGTCTTTGTTTCTGTCTCGGTCTTTGTCTTTGTTTCTGTCTCTGTCTCCCTCTTTGTCTTTGTCTCCGTCTCTGTCTCTGTCTTTGTCTCCGTCTCTGTCTGTCTGTCTCTCTTGTTTTTTTTATGTTTTTGTTT
>NC_134881.1:30122503-30125003 GCF_041734735.1 Babylonia areolata
ACGTTCTTTATATTCTCGTAAAAACCAGTTAATCTCTTGTACCCCTTGATTAAGCCAAACAAACCCAAAACCATAAATTGTTAAATGTCTCTGGACATACGTGACCCAGCAATCTTTACCATTGTCATGAATATTAAGAAGCATGTTGTATGATTTCTTAGGAAGTCTACTATTTTCCATTCTGGTAAGACGTAGCCAATATCGAATTGCATTTACTTTTGCATCTATCCATAGTGGTTTCCTGCCCGTTTCACCATATACCATGTCGTTTGGCGTTTTTGGAGATACATTAAGAAGTTTTTTTTAAAGGAAATAAATGTGCCTTTTCAATGCGTGAGTCGTTTAGCAAGCCCCAAACCTCTGACCCGTATAAAAGCATGGGTTTAATTTGTGTATCAAATAATTTGAAAGAGAGAAAGAGAGAGAGAGAGAGAGGCTACAAGGTGGTTGCAGGAAGGGAAAAAAGGGGCAAGCAGAAAAAAACCAATAAAAACAATCAACTCCCTCGAGTCACTGCCATAAAGAGAGAGAGAGTGGGGGTAGGGGCGGTAGGGAGGGGTGGAGGGAAAGAGAGAAATTAAGAGAGAGAGAGAGGCTACAAGGTGGTTGCAGGAAGGGAAAAAAGGGGCAAGCAGAAAAAAAACAACAAAACAATCAACTCCCTCGAGTTACTGCCATAAAGAGAGAGAAAGAGAGAGGGGGGGGAGGGGCGGAGGGAAAGAGAGAAAGAGAGAGAAAAAGAAAGAGAGAGAGAGAAAGGCTACAAGGTGGCTGCAGGAAGGGAAAAAAGGGGCAAGCAGAAAAAAAACAACAAAACAATCAACTCCCTCGAGTTACTGCCATAAAGAGAGAGAAAGAGAGAGGGGGGGGAGGGGGGGAGGGAAAGAGAGAAAGAGAGAGAAAAAGAAAGAGAGAGAGAGAAAGGCTACAAGGTGGTTGCAGGAAGGGAAAAAAGGGGCAAGCAGAAAAAACAAAAAAAACAATCAACTCCCTCGAGTCACTGCCATAAAGAGAGAGAGAGAGGGGGGGTGAGGGGCGGTAGGGAGGGGGGGAGGGAAAGAGAGAAATTAAGAGAGAGAGAGAGAAGAAGGATTCAAGGTGGTTGCAGAAAGCGAAAAAGAGGCAAGAAAAAAAAATCAGTCAACTCCTTCGAATCACTGCCATAAAGAGAGAGAGAGAGAGGGGGGTGTGGAGGTGGTGGAGGGAAAGATAGAAAGAGAGAGAGAGGGGGAGAGAGAGAGGTGTACGGAGGGAGAAAGAGAGAAAAAGAGGGAAAGAGAGCGAGGATGTGGAGGGGAGAGAGGGAGAGAGGCTGATGAAACAATAAGGTAGAGGGGTAGAAAATAAAAAGTAGAAAAAGAAAAGGAAATGATGAAAAACCCCATAACTCGTAAAATTCAATAGATAAAGACAGACACAGAGAGAGGGAGAGAGAGGGGGGGCGGGGGGCGGGGGGGGTGACCAGACAGACGGACAGACAGACAAAGACAGAGACAGAGATTCCGAGACTGTCACAGCGACAGACAGACAGAGAGACAGACACAGATGCACAAGCAGGTAGAAAGTCAGGTAGGCAAGCAGGTACACAGAAAGAGAGAGAGAGAGAGGGAGAGAGAGCGAGCAGCAGAGGGACGCACATCCGCGCGCGCGCGCGTGCGCACTCACTCACACACACACACACACACACACGAGCGCGCGCGCGCGCGTGCACACACACACACACACACACACACACCCGTGCATGCACGCACCCACATACAACACCCACGGATACATAGACACACACACACACACACACACACACACACACACACACACACACACACACACACACACACACACACACACACACACACACACACACACACACACACACCCGTGCATGCACGCACCCACATACAACACCCACGGATACACAGACACACACACACACACACACACACACACACACACACACGGAAAAAAAAGAAAAGAAAAAGAATGTTAACGCTAACACAAAACCCATTTTCCCGACTGACGTAATTCACTTTTCCTTCCTCCTCCCCCCCCAAGTTTAACGGTAACGAAGAGTAATGAAGAAAATCTAAGACAGGTGATCCCCCACCCCCCCCCCCCCCCCACCCCCTGACCCCTCCCCATTCCCTCCACCCATACCCCCCACTCCCCACACCCCGTCCCTTTTCTTTTTCTCCCTTTAACCCTCTTGCTTTCGCATATTTCACATAGAAATTCTACCTTGTGTTGCCCTGGCGGCTGTGGCCGTAATAACTGCAAGAGGGTTATCGAATTAATTAAATGACGGGCGCAATAGCCGAGTGGTTAAAGCGTTGGACTTTCAATCTGAGGGTCCCGGGTTCGAATCACGGTGACGACGCCTGGTGGGTTAAAGGGTGGAGATTTTTACGATCTCCCAGGTCAACATAATGTGCAGACCTGCTAGTGCCTGAACCCCCTTCGTGTGTATACGGCAAGCAGAAGATCAAATACGCACGTTAAAGAT
>NC_134881.1:30127503-30130003 GCF_041734735.1 Babylonia areolata
TCTCCTCCCTTCAGATTTATTTTGACAAGATTTAGACTTGGTATATCGGAAATAAACACCCACAGGTACCGATATAAAAATGTACACAATTCTGATCTCTTTTGTCCATTGTGTAAAGAGTCGATAGAAGATGAAGTACACTTTGTTTTGAAATGCCCCGTTTTATGTGTTCTTCGTGAAAAAATTTATCCCAAAGAAATATTATATGTATATCCATGTTCATTTCGATTTAATCTGCTAATGGCATCTACAGATGATGGACTTATACGTAATTTGGCCCTATATTTATATAAAGCTTTTCACTTAAGAGATATAATTATGTCATGATTAATTGCTATAGTTATGGTGACATACACTAATGTTGTTATCGCCCCTCGTTCATATGGGGCTTTGGCCTAAATGAATAAAACCATCTGAATCTGAATCTCTCTCCTCCCCTGTCAGTCTCTCTATGTCTGTCTCCACTGTCACTCTCACTCTATCTGTCTATGTTCAGTCAGTCAGCCTCCCCTACCTTCTTTTACTCTTCCCCTTGTCCATGGAGGAAGGTGGCAGAATGGTCAAGACGCTCAGCTGCCAATACAGAGAGTCCGTGAGGGTGTGGGTTCGAATCCCGCTCTCGCCCTTTCTCCTAAGTTTGACTGGAAAATCAAACTGAGCGTCTAGTCTTTCGGATGAGACGATAAACCGAGGTCCCGTGTGCAGCACGCACTTGGCGCACTGAAAAAGAACCCATGGCAACGAGAGTGTTGTCCTCTGGCAAAATTACGTAAAATGAAATCCACTTTCATAGGTACACAAATATGTAAGCATGCACTCAAGGCCTGACTAAGCGCGTTGGGTTATGCTGCTGGTCAGGCATCTGCTCAACAGATGTGGTGTAGCGTGTATGGATTTGTCCGAACGCAGTGACGCCTCCTTGAGAAAGTGAAACTGAAACTGAAACCATTCTTCCTTCCGCTCTCCACCACGCCCCCGTTCCCTGTTGTCATTCATTTACAGCGTTTTTGTACGGTACATAAGTAGCTATGCTTATGTTTGTACATGCCTTTGTAATGTTGATGTTGCTGTTGTGAACTGGACTCTCGCTTTTTTTGCTTTTTTTTCTTGCTTTTTTTTTTTTTTTTTTTTTTTCTTCTTCTCTCAATTATTTATTCTTCTTGCCCAGAGGGCCGGATGTAAAGAAGTACTCTTCTGCTTACTCCTTTACCTCGTAAAGTAAATTGTCGTTCGTTCGTTCGTTCGTTCGTTCTCCTTTCTCTGTTCCTTTGTGAATGTTTATTTTGTATGTATTTCATTATGATTTGTTTATTTTGGTTCGTTTTTTTTTCCCTTATTTATCATACGTTTTCATTCTTTTTTTTTTTTAAAGCGTCTGTCTATGTATCTACTTATCTATGTATGTATGTATGTATGTATCTAGTGTTGTTGTTGTTGTTGTTTGGGGGGAGATAGTCGTACGACCGAGATGCAAAAAAAAGGTAGTTATTCTTATTCCACTATCGTTTGGAAATATAAGATTCGTGTCGTCATTCGCTCTCTCTCTCTCTCTCTCTCTCTCTCTCTCTCTCTCTCTCTCTCTCTCTCTCTCTCTCTCTCTCTCTCTCAAAAATTCAATGATGTGTTGACAGCTTCGTATGCAATATTCATATATGTCATACTTTCTTCACATCACATTACTTTGAATGGATGGTCGAATTGCAATTGCTTTTTCAAATTGATAGTTAATGATGGTGAATTTTGGATTTTGTCTTCATCGGTTAGTATCATTCTTGTTACATGTTGATATTTGTAGAATGTACCCACGTGTCATTAGGGCTGTAAAGTTAATGACATTAAAATTTTCAGTGATCAGTGTTCTCTCTCTCTCTCTCTCTCTCTCTCTCTCTCTCTCTCTCTCTCTCTCTCTCTCCCCTTCACTCACACACACACACACACACACACACAACACACACACACACTTGCAACCCCCACCCCCACCCCCATCCCTCCTCAACCTCTCCTATTTTCTTTCACCAGAAAAGGAAAAAAAAAACCAAATGGCAATGTATAAATACACCCCACCACCTCTCTCACTTTTCCCTTTCATCATTCTCTCTCTCCTTTCCTTCCTTCCTTCCTTCCTTTCCTCTCCCCTCCCCTCCCCTCCCTCCCCCCCTCCCCCATCTTCCAAATAGAATAACAATCATCTTCGTCCACTTGATCGTTCCTGTCTTCACGTTCATTTCATAACCCTCAGGACAGTTTCAGACTGCAATGCTTTTTATTATTTAGGCTTGAGCGGACAGCGACAATGAATGTGGATGAAACGGAAATGAAACCAAATTGAAAATAGAAACAAAAATAGAAAATCGATTTTTTTTTAAACACACACACACACACACACACACACACACACACACACACACACACACACACACACACACACACACACACACACACACACACACACACATCTGTCTTGACTGGCTGTGGAGATCACGATGATTAATTTTAGCGA
>NC_134881.1:30146388-30153888 GCF_041734735.1 Babylonia areolata
GGTTTTAGTTGTTGTTGTTGTTTGGGGTCTTTTTTCGTAATTTTGCCAAAGATAACCCTTGTGATGCCGTAGGTTCTTTAACATGGGATACGTGCATGCTGTACACGGGACCTTGGTTTATCGTCTCATTCGAATGACTTAGAGTACAGACCACCACTCAAGATCATACATGTATACATGTATATATAAGATAGATATACAGTCAGTCTCTAATTGTCTTAGTCTCTCTCTCTCTCTCTCTCTCTCTCTCTCTCTCTTTCTCTCTCTCTCTGTCTATCTATCTATCTATCTATCTATGTCTATCTATCTATCTATCTATCTATCTACCTACCTCTCTCTCTCCTTTCTTTCTGTCTCTTTCTCTCTGCATCTTTGTGTGCCTATCTCTGTCTCTGTCTCTCTGTCTCTCTGTCTCTCTCTCACACACACACACACACACACACACAGAGACACACACACACACATACACACACACACACACACATACACACACACACACACACACACATACACACACACACACACACACACACATACACACACACACACACACACACACACACACACATACACACACACACACACACACACACACACACACACACACACACACACACACACACACTCGTCACCTTCACCATCTCTTTTTATCTGCCCCATTCTCTTTGTCACTGTTTCTGTCTCCCTCTTTCTCTCTCCCCCTTCCCCCCCCTTCTCTCTCTCTCTCTCTCTCTCCCTCTCTCTCTCTCTCTTTCTCTCCCTTCCCCCCTTCTCTCTCTCTCTCTCTCTCCCTCTCTCTCTCTCCCTCTCTCTCTCTCTCTCTCTCTCTCTCTCTCTCTCTCTCTCTCTCTCTCTCTCATGATGATGATGATAATTCGTAGTAGTAGTAGTAGGAGTAGTACCAGTTGTAGCAGTGTTTTACAAAATTATCGTTGTGTCATTATCGGTATTGTTCTTATTGTTGTCACAAGGACAAATTGGAAGACTATAAGCAATGCCTAAAACCTTTATCCTTGAGTAATAAAGTTTGTTTTTTTAATCTTGAATCTTGAATCATGAATTTTGAATCTCAGTCTCACTCTCTATCTATTTATCTGTCTGTCTATCTATCTATCTATCTATCTGTCTGTCTATCTGTCTATATATCTATTCCATCCCTCGCTCCAGTTCTGACAGTTCCTCGCCCTTACCCCCTCTCTCTTTTTTTTTTCTTTTTTTTTCTTCTTCTTCTTCTTCTTCTTCTTTTCTTCTTCGCCCTGGGCGACTCAATCAGGTGGGGGGTTTTTTCTTCTTTTCTCTCCTTTTTTTTTTCTCGTCTTTAATTCCCGCACTGTGACTCTCGGGTCTTTAATTTCCTTCCCCTTTTAACCAGGGGTATTGGTCTAACAGAGAACCCTGGATTAGGAGGAGTACCCAGCCTAGCTAGCTAGTGGGCTAGTCACACTGCTGAAAAGTTTCGGTTTTCGCCAGCCAGCGTCGTCTCGCTTAACTCTCTCCATACGAACGGCGAAAGAGACGACGTTAACAGCGTCTCAACCCAATTACAATCATCAAAATATTGCAAGCGGAAGGCTCTTATACTGAAGAGGTGAATGTTGACAAAGAATACCACAATTCTGGCGACGGAAGCTAAAGGTTGGGTCATTCAGACACCCACTGGACACCCGAGGGGTCTGTGTAGAGGAGAAGAGAGGACTGGCCGTACTGAGTGAGTTAAACCTTGCTCGATTCGCCCTGCAGTGGTACATGGGGGGGGAAAAAAAAAGAGAAAAAAAAAGTTGTCTTGCTGAAGTGTAAAGAAGCGCTGATTGCGTGCCGTGATCGTGACACGCCCGTGCCCTTTACGCATGTCATGTATGCGCACATACGTATGCACGCAAGTACGCGTGTACGTGGATAAAGATATACCTACACGAGCATATACACGCGCGCGCGCGCGCGGGCGCGCGCGCACACACACACACACACAATCTCACAGGTACAGACACACACTCACACACACACACACACACACATACACACACACATACACACACACACACACACACACACACACACACACACACACACACACTGACTGAAACCATTTATTGTCAGATTAACTGTTTGTTGTACTGACATTTTCGCAACCATTTGAATAAAATATTAACTGAGCAACACAAGGAAATTCTGATTTGAGGAAGGTATGATTTTAAAAAAAAAAACAAAAAAAACCAACAAAAAAACAAAAAAAAACACACAAACAAACAAACAAACATATTTAACAAATCAAGGTACCAAATTTCATTAATATCATTATCTCCAAAAAATATTCTAACGCACCCACATACTCACATACGTTTCTCCCCCACCCTCTCTCTACATACATCCATGCATGCACACAAATGCCCATTATAATTCCCCTACCTCATTCCCCTGCCCACTCACTCACACACACACACACACACACACACACACACACACACACACACACACACACACACACACACACACACACACATTCACACTGTCTCTCACTCTTTCTCATCAAATTAAGGTTTCGTAATGTAATCAAGACGACATATTACATGTTAGGGTCGAACAGTTCCACTAATTAGAATAATGGGAACTTTGCTCTACAAGTAAATCTGACGCTATCACCCAAAACGAAACACTATTTTGGATTAAATAAAACAGAGGGGAACCTCTGCAACAGAAAGGGGATGAAACAAATTAGAAAAACCGACCAATTGGATGGCTTTTAATTAGGTCAACTGCGGTTTTTGTCAGAGACCAACCATTTTCTTTGCTAGGGTGAAAAACGCTGGACATGACTAATGGAAGATTAAAGGATGTAATCATATCATGAAGGGGTTTGAAATGTAAATGTGTATCTGGACATTCGAGCAAAAAATGTGGGATGTCAAGGGTCTTACCACAAATACATAGTGGTGACGGTTTCAAAAATCTGCATAACCATGCATTAGTTCTTAGCCTGTGTGTCAAGTTTCTTGTGGAAATTGATCCTGGGGGGTTAGTGCCTTTTCTTGCTGGAAGAGAGAGATCCCACCAGAGCTTCTTTTTTGAGTTTTCTAAGAACTGTTTCTGTCTGAAATTCCAGATATATGTTGAGAGAATAGTACAAGCTTCAGAAACAGAAATAGGAATATTGTGAGTGATTGAATCTGAATTGTTCGATGCCGCTTCCTTGGCACAAAAATCGGCCATTTCGTTGCCACGAAGATTAGAATGTCCAGGAACCCACAAGAGTGAAATGTCGGAGCCTCGCATAATTAACTGGTGGATTAAATACAAAATTTCGTACATAATATCTGCTCGTTCAGATGAAGATTGATTATTTAAAGCCATCAATGCTGATTTTGAATCAGACAGTATAAGGATTTTTGCAGGCACAAGAGGCATATCACTAAAAAAGGTGAAAGCCATCAGAATTGCAAACAATTCAGCAGTAAAAATTGAACAACCTTTAGTTAAGTGGAATCTCTTTTTAATGTTAAGCTCGGGGATTACAAAAGCAGCTCCAACTTCAGAGTTACTACTAATTGATCCATCTGTGAAAACACGGAGGTAATATTTGAAACGTGTATTAATTAGTTCTTTGGCCCGAGAGGCAATAATGAGTGGACTGTCACTCTTTTTTAATTGTCCATATGTAAAAATAATATTTGCTTGCTCAGTCAGCCAAGGCGGATGAAAACAATGCGGAATTTTCGCAATCTGGGAAAGAGGCAGACTGCAACTCTCAAAGACTGACTTAGTAAAATCGAACAAGGACGTGTATACAGCTTTGTTACGAATTTCTCTACAGATGTACGTTTCTTCATCAATTTCAGAGACAACCGAATTTGGAACAGCTCTAGCCCTTACCATGTAGTTACAGGCACATAATTTCCTGTGTTCAGGTAATGGCAAAACACCAGCTTCTTTGTATGTTTTGTCGATTGAAGCCCATCGCGGTAACCCAAGTGCAATCTTAAAAGCTAAGGAATCAATACACACACACACACACACACACACACCTTACTCGGGTCAAATCCTACCCATTCACACACCCTTGTCAAACCACACCACACCACACCACGCCACACCACACCACTCACACCACACCACACCACACCACACCACTCACACCACACCACACCACATCACGCCACACCACACCACACCATCCCACACCACTCACACCACATCACACCACCCCACACCACACCATCCCACACCCCACCCCACCACACCACACCATACCACACCACATCAACCCACACTACACCACACCACACCACACCACACCACACCATACCACACCACACCACTCACACCATACCACACTACACCACACCACGCAACAGTATCACACCGTCAACAGCATCATCATCATCGTCATCATCCTTCATCATCGTCGTCGATTTCCATCATCATTATCACCAGCACCATCATCGTCTTCGTCGTCGTCGTCGACGTCGTCATTACCACGGAGGAACGCAAGCAGCCGCGACCCAACCAACCACCCACCTACGCACCCACCCACCCACCCACCCATCCATCCAGCCATCTATCCACTATCTTGCCTGCCTGTCTTTCCATTCCACTCACTGGCCTGACTTGATTTGAACTGCAGATTACCTGCGGTGCTATCGAGGACCCAATTTACAGTGACCCAGCCCAACCCCCTCCACCTCCAACCCCCCAACCACCACCCCGACCCCTACCACACCCACACCCACACCACCACCAAATTACTGAGTTCCGCTTCAGCTCTTCGATTTTCTGTCCGTCTGTCTGTGTGGGCTCTGTCACATTCCTGAGGAAGCAGAGGGTTCGTGGTAGGAGTGGAAGAGGAGAGGAAGAGTGGTGGCGGTGGTGGTGGTGTTAATGATGGACAGTGTCAGGTGTGGGGAGGGCGGTGGTGGTGGTGGTGCTAGTGATGGACAGTGTCAGGTGTGGGGTGGGTGGGTGGTGGTGGTGGTGGTGTTAATGATGGACAGTGTCAGGTGTGGGGTGGGTGGTGGTGGTGGTGGTGTTAGTGATGGACAGTGTCAGGTGTGGGGTGGGTGGTGGTGGTGGTGGTGGTGTTAGTGATGGACAGTGTCAGGTGTGGGGAGGGTGGTGGTGGTGGTGGTGTTAGTGATGGACAGTGTCAGGTGTGGGGAGGGTGGTGGTGGTGGTGGTGCTAGTGATGGACAGTGTCAGGTGTGGGGAGGGTGGTGGTGGTGGTGGTGTTAATGATGGACAGTGTCAGGTGTGGGGAGGGTGGTGGTGGTGGTGGTGGTGTTAATGATGGACAGTGTCAGGTGTGGGGAGGGTGGTGGTGGTGGTGGTGTTAGTGATGGACAGTGTCAGGTGTGGGGAGGGTGGTGGTGGTGGTGGTGCTAGTGATGGACAGTGTCAGGTGTGGGGAGGGTGGTGGTGGTGGTGGTGCTAGTGATGGACAGTGTCAGGTGTGGGGAAGGTGGTGGTGGTGGTGTTAATGATGGACAGTGTCAGGTGTGAGGTGGGTGGTGGTGGTGTTAGTGATGGACAGTGTCAGGTGTGGGGAGGGTGGTGGTGGTGGTGGTGTTAGTGATGGACAGTGTCAGGTGTGGGGAGGGTGGTGGTGGTGGTGGTGGTGTTAGTGATGGACAGTGTCAGGTGTGGGGAGGGTGGTGGTGGTGGTGGTGGTGTTAGTGATGGACAGTGTCAGGTGTGGGGAGGGTGGTGGTGGTGGTGGTGTTAGTGATGGACAGTGTCAGGTGTGGGGAGGGTGGTGGTGGTGGTGTTAATGATGGACAGTGTCAGGTGTGGGGTGGGTGGTGGTGGTGGTGGTGTTAATAATGGACAGTGTCAGGTGGGGGGAGGGTGGTGGTGGTGGTGGTGTTAATAATGGACAGTGTCAGGTGTGGGAAGTGTGGTGGTGGTGGTGGTGTTAATGATGGACAGTGTCAGGTGTGGGGAGGGTGGTGGTGGTGGTGGTGTTAATGATGGACAGTGTCAGGTGTGGGAAGGGTGGTGGTGGTGTTAATGATGGACAGTGTCAGGTGTGGGGAGGGTGGTGGTGGTGGTGGTGTTAATGATGCACAGTGTCAGGTGTGGGGAGGGTGGTGGTGGTGTTAATGATGGACAGTGTCAGGTGTGGGGAGGGTGGTGGTGGTGTTAGTGATGGACAGTGTCAGGTGTGGGGAGGGTGGTGGTGGTGTTAATGATGCACAGTGTCAGGTGTGGGGAGGGTGGTGATGGTGGTGGTGTTAATGATGCACAGTGTCAGGTGTGGGGAGGGTGGTGGTGGTGTTAATAATGGACAGTGTCAGGTGTGGGGAGGGTGGTGGTGGTGTTAGTGATGGACAGTGTCAGGTGTGGGGAGGGTGGTGGTGGTGTTAATGATGCACAATGTCAGGTGTGGGGAGGGTGGTGGTGGTGTTAATGATGCACAGTGTCAGGTGTGGGGAGGGTTGTGGTGGTGGTGGTGTTAATGATGGACAGTGTCAGGTGTGGGGAGGGTGGTGGTGGTGGTGGTGGTGTTAGTGATGAACAGTGTCAGGTGTGGGGAGGGTGGTGATGGTGGTGTTAATGATGCACAGTGTCAGGTGTGGAGAGGGTGGTGGTAGTGGTGGTGTTAGTGATGGACAGTGTCAGGTGTGGGGAGGGTGGTGATGGTGGTGTTAATGATGGACAGTGTCAGGTGTGGGGAGGGTGGTGGTGATGGTGGTGTTAATGATGCACAGTGTCAGGTGTGGGGAGGGTGGTGATGGTGTTAATGATGGACAGTGTCAGGTGTGGGGAGGGTGGTGGTGATGGTGTTAATGATGGACAGTGTCAGGTGTGGGGAGGGTGGTGGTGGTGGTGGTGTTAATGATGGACAGTGTCAGGTGTGGGGAGGGTGGTGATGGTGGTGGTGCTAGTGATGGACAGTGTCAGGTGTGGGGAGGGTGGTGGTGGTGGTGGTGCTAGTGATGGACAGTGTCAGGTGTGGGGAGGGTGGTGGTGGTGGTGGTGTTAATGATGCACAATGTCAGGTGTGGGGAGGGTGGTGATGGTGGTGTTAATGATGCACAGTGTCAGATGTGGGGAGGGTGGTAGTGGTGTTAATGATGGACAGTGTCAGGTGTGGGGAGGGTGGTAGTGGTGTTAATGATGCACAGTGTCAGGTGTGGGGAGGGTGGTGATGGTGTTAATGATGCACAGTGTCAGGTGTGGGGAGGGTGGTGATGGTGTTAATGATGCACAGTGTCAGGTGTGGGGAGGGTGGTGATGGTGTTAATGATGCACAGTGTCAGGTGTGGGGAGGGTGGTGGTGGTGGTGGTGCTAGTGATGGACAGTGTCAGGTGTGGGGAGGGTGGTGGTGGTGGTGGTGTTAATGATGGACAGTGTCAGGTGTGGGGAGGGTGGTAGTGGTGTTAATGATGCACAGTGTCAGGTGTGGGGAGGGTGGTAGTGGTGTTAATGATGGACAGTGTCAGGTGTGGGGAGGGTGGTGATGGTGTTAATGATGGACAGTGTCAGGTGTGGGAAGGGTGGTGGTGGTG
>NC_134881.1:30156388-30158888 GCF_041734735.1 Babylonia areolata
GTGTGTGTGTGTGCGTGTGTGTGTGTGTGTGTGTGTGTGTGTGTCCGTGGTAAACTTTAACATTGACATTTTCTCTGCAAATACTTTGTCAGTTGACACCAAATTAGACATAAAAATAGGAAAAATTCAGTTCTTTCCAGTCATCTTGTTTAAAACAATATTGCACCTCTGGGATGGGCACAAAAAAATTAAAAAATGAAGCCTAATTATATGCAAACTGCATTTACTGTTATATTTATATTTTTTGTATTCTCTAAACTTGGCACTTTGATCTGATATTCTGACCCAACAACAAGAGCAGTCATTATTATCATTTTTTGTTCAAACAGGAACTTCTTTTGCTAAGCATGGAAGTTTTATTTATTTTTGTAAACGTTTTGGTGCAGATAGTAAAAAAAAAAAGGGAAATTACTCTGTAATTAATGCTAGGGGACTTAATTTGCTTTAAACTGATCTTTCTCATCTTAAACATTACATTTTGAAATTATACTCAATACATAAAAAGCTTGGATTTTTTATTTTTTTTTAAGTGTATCACAAGTGAGTCTTGAAGGCCTTGCCTCTCTTGTTTCTTTTCTTCTTGCCTCTCTTGTTTCTTTTCTTTTCCTTTTTATGACCCAAAAAGTATCGGGGAGTTCTCTGGGCACGATTAACTCATCGATCGCTTTGTGTGTGTACACAGTTCATTATATATATATATATATATATATATATATATATATATATATATATATAGTGGAGTGATGGCCTAGAGGTAACGCGTCCGCCTAGGAAGCGAGAGAATCTGAGAGCGCTGGTTCGAATCACGGCACAGCCCCCGAAATTTTCTCCCCCTCCACTAGACCTTGAGTGGTGGTCTGGACGCTATTCATTCGGATGAGACAATAAACCGAGGTCCCGTGTGCAGCATGAGAGAGAGAGAAATCTGTTGTGATAAAAATAAATACAAATATATATATATATATATATATATATATATATATATATATATATTGGGGGAAAATAGGGGAATATTGGTCATTCATTGTAAAGAGGAAATAATTATTGTCCATCCAGCAGATCTGAGTCACGTCAAGACGGTATCAATTGAAGGTAATAAAAGAGGTAAACATGCACCCAGCTTTTTTGTTTTTTGTGTTTTTTAGGGGTTTTTTTGTTTTTAGGACGGGGGGGGGGGGGGGGGGGGTCATTACTGTCGTATTCAAACAGAGACAAATGAGTACAAAGAAAGAATAGTACAAATGATAATTAATGTCCACGGATTTTTTTTTTTTTTTTTTTTTTTTTTTTTGTAAGAAAAGCAATGTACGCTTATAATCAGAGAGAACATAATGTTTAAACTTGTTAAGGTGAATATTATATAAGGCAGTGGTGGTGAGGGAGAAAGAAAGAGAGAGAGAGGAGGAGGAGAAGAAGAAGAAGGAGGAGGAGGAAGAGGAGGAGGAGGAGGAGGAGAGAGAGAAAGATTTACCATAAACAGAAGCAATCCTTTCTTTCCCTTACAAATACTGCTTTGAACGTTTCATTCCAGTGTCATTTTTATTTATTTTAGAAAATACCCCCACGCCCCCCCCCCACCCCCCCACCCACCCAAAAAAACAAAAAAAACCCACCTCTTCTATATTATTGATTCTCCAAAATAAATACACCAGACCACATTTTTTTTTTTTACTGCTTATCACTGAGTGTAAGAAAAGGAGGTTGTTTTTTTCCTTGGCTTTTTTTTTCCCACGCGGGTCTTTTGGGCTATTCCGTTCACCATACTGTGGGCGTATTGGAAAGAAAAAAACAGCAGCCACCACCACCGAAAAAAACTTCCTCTTTTCTTTCAGAAGCAGACCGATTGTATCGTATATGGATCAGTTCGCACTCACTGACTTCTGTTTGATTCTAAAACTTGGAGAGATTTATCGGGAAAAAAAAATTAATATTTTCTCCCCGACTGGAATGATATGATTATAATTTCTTGTGATCATTTCCTGTCAAATGAGTTCAGCTTCGTTCGGTTTATGATGTTTTGTGGGTTGTTTTTTTTTTTTTTATTAATGTAAATGATGTGTGTGTGTGTGTGTGTGTGTGTGTGTGTGTGTGTGTGTGTGTGTGTGTGTGTGTGTGTGTGTGTGTGTGTGTTTGTGTCTGTGTGCAATCAAAATAACTGCATTGGCGGAAATGTCCAGTTGGCACGGTGATGTATGTGCTTCTTCCACCGAGCTCAGCATGTGCCGTATACACGCATATTCCTTATGTCTGCCCCGTCCTCAGAGAGCTGCCGTGAACCCTGAAGATATAATGTCTCTTAAACACACACACACACACACACACACACACACACACACACACACACACACACACATTCACGCAAGCAAGCAATCAATCAAAGGGAGGGAGCGTGTACCTGTTTGCCTGTCTGTCCGTCTGTCTATCTGTCTGTCTCTTTTCGTCTCTTTTCGCGAATTCATAACTTTCTTTCTCTCTGTCTGTCTGTCTCTCTGCCCGTCCG
>NC_134881.1:30168888-30178888 GCF_041734735.1 Babylonia areolata
GGTACCATAACTTTATGAAGATGACGATGAGTGTTGATTACAAATTTATTCTTCAGCGAGGGGGGAGCAAATCCAGACATGATTTTGAACATAAATAGACCTTTGTTAAATAGAAGTTTTGTTTTCAGTGGGAGGATATCGAGAGCTTTATAATCAGATACAGTCAATGATGAAGAGAGAGAGAGAGAGAGAGAGAGAGAGAGAGAGAATTCAGTAAACGTATCTATTCATTTTCATTTATATATTGTCCGTCTGTTGTCTAATTTTGCAATTCATGGGCTTTTCTTTTTTCTTTTTCATTTTTTAACTCGACTTAGTGTTCGGCCGGAGTATGTAATGTGATGGTGTCTCAGGATTGTAACTTGGACCAGTGCGTAAGTGTGCGCACGTGTGTGTAGTAGGCCTATGTCATTTTGTCATCAGAGTGTTCCATGGCGTTATCATTTATTGTGTTAAGAAGACGATTGTGAGGTGAACGGTTTGATGGTTGTAAGCGCAGCGCCTGTCTTTCTGACAAACAAGCAAGCAACCAAATAGATATCTTTTTTTTCTTCAAATGAGTTCAATGTATTTTGTTTCTTTTGTTTTTGTTTTGTTTTTTTTAATCTTGGATTGATGATGATTTCTGAACTGAAAGAAAATGTTCTTTTGTCCATTGGACATAAACTGGAAAGAATAACACAACACTACGCAGCACAATATATATATATATATATATATATATCACACACACACACACACACACACACACACACACACACACACACACACACACACATATATATATATATATATATATATATATATATATATATACAATTATATATATACATATATATATATATATATAACAGCACAATTAAAAGCCAATATATGTAACTCTCATATTGTAGGCGCCCAAAAGTTCCTGGCAAAAGTGCCCAGTTATCCAGTCTGGAGAAAGAAACAAAGGGAAAGAAGAGCTTCCCCAGGTCCAGGCAGCATTCAACTGAATGCAGTAGATAGGACGGCAGAAAGCGAGAAAGGGACGGCAGGGAGGGGGAAAAGATAGCAATTACAGAAGAAGACTTTGCCTGCCAGCACAGAATTCCCAAAAGGTGGGGGACTCTGACACCGAAGAAGCCACCGTGTCCTCACGTGGGAATCCTCCTGTCCTCAAAATGAACCTTATGCAGTACCGTACGACCTTATATGCATATATATAATATATATATATATATATGTGTGTGTGTGTGTGTGTGTGTGTGTGTGTGTGTGGAGAGAGAGAGAGAGAGAGAAAGAGAGTGTGTGTGTGTGTGTGTGTGAGAGAGAGAGAGAGTGTGTGTGTGTGTGTGTGTGTGTGTGTGTGTGTGTGTGTTATAGAGAGAAAGAGAGGGAGAGAGAGATGCACGATCAATGTTTTTTTTTCCCCACTGCAATGGGAAATCATTTACAGCTTCTTCTCTGTGAGGGACTATGACTCTCAGACTAGTATGCAAGACTGCACTGGTTCATAGTGCTGCAGCCTTGTGGGCTACTTTGCCTTTTGGAAACCATCCCAAAACGCCGACTGTCCTAAAATCCTCTTGGCCGAGAGAGTGGGGTCGAAACTTGGGAAAAACACTCTCCACTATTAATCTCCTTCTTCTTCTTCTTCTTCTTCGTTCGTGGGCTGCAACTCCCACGTTCACTCGTATGTACACGAGTGGGCTTTTACATGTTTGACCGTTTTTACTCCATACTCCGTTTTCTGGGGCCCCACTATCAAAAATCAAATTCTAGCCCAGATAGGTTAGCTGATGCCTCGTCCGCTGTCCTGGTAGTCGGACACGACTGACTATCACGCCGTACATATATATATATATATATATATATATATATATATATATATATATATATATATCTCATCCAAAGAAGGGGTACCTCATTAACAACGGCACACGCTTAAATGTTCTCGAGTTTCCCAGCCGAGGAAGCTTCGCTACCTTAGTAACTGATATTGTGTTGTTTGGAAAGAGTGTTAGTATTATTGTGCGTGTGTTTTTGTTTGTTTTTTTTTATGTCTGTAACTTCCGTACAAAGTAATTTCCTTCCTTGATGCTCTGTGAATAAAGTGAATTGTATTTGTATTTTGTTTTTTTTTTTTTGTTGTTTTTTTATCACAACAGATTTCTCTGTGCGAAATTCGGGCTGCTCTCCCCAGGGAGAGCGCGTCGCTATACTACAGCGCCACCCTTTTTTTTCTTTTCTTTTTTTTCCTGCGTGCAGTTTTATTTGTTTTTCCTATCGAAGTGGATTTTTCAACAGAATTTTACCAGGAACAACCCTTTTGTTGCCGTGGGATCTTTTACATGTGTTAAGTGCATGCTGCACTCGGGACCTCGGTTTATCGTCTCATCCGAATGACTAGCGTCCAGACCACCACTCAAGGTCTAGTGGAGGGGGAGAAAATATCGGCGGCTGATCCGTGATTCGAACCAGCGCGCTCAGATTCTCTCGCTTCCTAGGCGGACGCGTTACCTCTAGGCCATCACTCCACTGTGCTGTATCTTTGTGACCGAGTCTTCTTTGGGTGTAGGTAGGTTTCTCTCCATCCTTTCCCTTCCTTCCCTATAACAATGCCAGATCCACTGAGGGGTTGTAGCGCAAATTGGACGTGAACATTTGCAGACCTGCCGTGAACTGTTAGCTGGTCGCCAGATCATTTCCACCACATCGATGGCGTACTGCTGGCGTCAAAAGTTCCACTGACAAAAGTTAGTTTTTTATGCCAGAGCAACCTTAATAATAATAATAATAATGGATACTTATATGGCACACTATCCAGAAATCTGCTCTAGGTGCTTTACAAAGACGCTTTTGTTAACATAAAACATTATACATGTATCTATGTTACATACACACACCAAAATGTGACTACACACACACACACACACACACACACACACACACACACACGCACGCACGCACGCACGCACGCACGCACACACACACACACACACACACACACACACACGCACGCACATACACATACACACACACACTGCATACATGCATACAACCTTGAATAAATCGGAATGTTAAGGCTATAATAATGATGATGATGATCATAATAATGATAATAATCATAATTATAATCATAATAATAATGAGAAGAAGAAGAAGAACCACTACTACTGCATTAATGATAAGAAGAAGATGATGAAGAACTGATGGTCACACCTCCACAGACCAGGATCTTGTGGCGTTTACAATAAAGGATGACACACATGAATTCACATGCATTTTTTCTTCTTCTTTTTCTTCTTCTTCTTCTTCTTCTTCTTCTTCGTTCGTGGGCTGCGACTCCTACGTTCACTCGTATGTACTCGAGCTGAGTGGGGGCTTTTACAGTGTATGACCGTTTTTATCCTGCCGTGCAGGCAGCCATACTCCGTTTTCGGGGGACATGCATTCAAGTACGACGACGTGCCATACATAAACAAGCGTATGCGTACACACACACACACACACACACACACACACACACACACACACACACACACACACACACACACACACACACACACACACACACACGCACGCACACACACACACACACACACACACACACACACACACACACACACACACACACACACAGAGAGAGAGAGAGAGAAAAAAAATGCAAGAAGCACATTAGTAAAAAAAAAAATGGCAAGCAGTTTAATGCTCAGTTAAAATGTCTCGTAATATTGACGTCAACATGTTTTCCCCTTTATTTTATATGCATGGACATCTTTACATCCCCGTGCAAGTGCACAGCCTGGTATAGAAAAAATAATAAAAAAACAATTTTTATTTTAAAAAAACCCACATGATATATATCAACACAATATATGTCAATGAGTATGTAGCAATAGTTCCATGATCACGGTCTTTCCAATGCAGATTTTCTTCTGTGACAGTACAGGACTCACCCACCCCCCCACACCCCCTCCTCCACCCCCAGCCCCCTCCATCTCAAAAAACTCATCAAAACACGATCATGCAGCCAAAAATATACCGTTTCCCCCACATGCGATGCCTCGTGCGGCGTACGCGTATGAATCACTGTTCTCACTTTTACGTGTCCAGCATTCGTTTACATCGTCGAGACCACGGCAAAGGAAACTCTCACATCGTGTACGGATGGAATTTATCATTGCAAGTTTTTTCAAGCGTGCCATGATGGGAACTTTGTAATAAACAATTTTTTTTTTTAAAGTATGCAGCCAGAAAATATAAATGAAAGCATTCGCAGCTTCGGATCTGCTGGCAGAAGATTTGTCTCGAGGAATTCACTGTGGTGAGAAAAACAAATACATTTGCAAACAGTGCAGTTAACTGGCAATGCAGATGTACATACAGAGAAATCTATTGTGGCAAAAAATAATAATAATAAAGCAATACAATACAATACAATACAATCAATTATAATAGATAGTACTTATATCATGGCGCAGACTCCCTCTTTGATGGGCTCAAAGCGCCTCACATGAAACAGTGCATGAACATTAGTGCATGATAACATATACCTCTGCATAGTATTGTTTTGTGTGTTGTTGGTTTTTTCATTATTATTATTATCATTATTATTATTATTATAGTAGCAATAGTTCCATATAGTAACAATAGTTATTATTATTATTATCATTATTATTACAATACAACGCAATGCAATGCAATGCAAAATAGTGCAGTGCAGTGCAAAGGCAACAAAGGAAACGCAACGCAACGGAACACAAAACAGCGCAACACAACAGAATACACAATGGAGAGAGACAGAGACAGAGAGGGAGACACAGAGGAGAGACACAGAGAGAGGGGGAGAGAGAGAGAGAGAGAGAGAGAGGACAAAGAGAGAGAGAAAAAACAACTTCTTTTGCAGCTTGTGATGCACCATAGTTTTTTTCAGCCCCAAATGAAATGGACCAGCAGGGGACGTGGTATGGCAAGACTTTGCCGTCAGAGAGACGGAACTTCCATGTGGTGGTGGTGGTGGTGGTGGTGGTGTATGTATGTAATTGTAAAGAGACATACAGGGGTGGAGAAGTGGATGAAGTGAGAGGCAATGGTGGCATTCTGCCTGTCTTTTGTGGGGGCCGGAAACATCCCAGAATGCATTACTGTTTGTCCTCTTTCCGGTATCTATTTATTTATCTCAAGGCCTGACAAAGCGCGTTGGGTTACGCTGCTGGTCAGGCATCTGCTTGGCAGATGTGGTGTAGCGTATATGGATTTGTCCGAACGCAGTGACGCTTCCTTGAGCTACTGAAACTGAAACTCTTTCCGGTAACTGGGGGGGGGCTAGGGGGGGGGGGGTCTGTCTGTGTCTCTGTCTTCTGTCTCCCTCTGTCTGTCTCTCTGTGTCTCCTCGTCTGTCTGTTAGTGTATCGAATAACCATCTGTGAATGTGCCCTTATATCTCTATCTCTCTCTCTTTGTCTCTCTGTCTCTGTCGCTGTCTCTCTCGCATTCTCGCTTTCTCTCTCTCTTTTTCTCCCTCTCTTTCTCCCTCCCTCTCTCTATCTTTCTCCCTCTCTCCCTCCCCCCATCTCTCTCTCTTTCTCCCTCCCTCTCTCTCTCTCTCTTTCTCCCTATCTCTCTCTCCCTCCCTCCCCACCTCTCTCTCTCTCTCCGTATCTATCTATTTATCTCCTGGCTTTTTTTTGTTTGTTTGTTATTTCTTTCTCCCTCTCCCACCCCCTTATCTCCCTCTTGGCTGTTCGCTGTGTGTGTCTCTGTGTCTATTTCTCTGGGGGGGGGGGGGGGGTTACTGTCTCACTCTATCTGTCTATCTGTCTGTCTGTCTTTCCATCTGTCTGTATGTCTGTGTGTCCGTTTGTCTGCCCTATACACGCGAGTTCACACGCACGCATGCACGCACGCACGCACACACACACACACGCGCGCGCGCGCGCATACATTAACGCGCACGTGCACACACAGAGAAGTGGTGGAAGACCAGCAGACAGACATCATGAAGGACAGAGACAAATATCTAAAAAATAAAATAAAATAAGATAAAAACCCTTGTAGATCTACAGGAAGACAAAGAACAAGCCTATGACCGCAGGGCAGACAAAGAGAGATTCAGACAGACACTCAGATAAACAGACAGACACACAAACAAACAAACAGACAAACCGACGGAGAAATCAACAGCCACAGAGAGATCATTATTCAAAAGTGACTGGATATCAGACTGGGCAGTGTCAGAATTCAAACACATAGGGTGAGCACTGGACAGACAGACAGACAGACAGACAAACAAACAGACAGACGGATAAATCTATGCCACAGAAATATCATTATTCAAAAGTGACTGGATATCAGACTGGGCAGTGTCAGAATTCAAACACACAGGGTGAGCACTGGACAGACAGACAGACAGACAAACAAACAAACAAACTGACAGACGGATAAATCTATGCCACAGAAATATCATTATTCAAAAGTGACTGAATATCAGACTGGGCAGTCTCAGAATTCAAACACACAGGGTGAGCACTTGACAGACGGACAGACAAACAAACAGACAGACAAACAAACAGACAGACGGATAAATCTATGCCACAGGAATATCATTATTCAAAAGTGGCTGAACATCAGACTGGGTAGAGTCAGAATACCAGCAAAGGGTAGGTATTTGACAGACAGACAGACAGACAAACAGACAGACAGACAGACAGACAGACGGAGTAACGAACAGCCACAGAGAGATTCGGGTGGGATCGGGAAGACCGTTAGAAGGAATACAAAAAGAAAAGGGAGGGGGAGGGGGAGTCTGGTGGGGGTTAGGGTGATTGGGGGGGGTGAGAAGGGGGTACCAGACTACCAGACAGGCAGACAGACAGGCAGGCTGACAAGATCCAAGCAACGGATGACCGGATGACCGACCCGTGTTTGGAAGGGAAGATACGGATGGTGGTGGTGTTTTAGTCGAATCCACTGCCCCCCTCAAGAAGGAGTGAGTATAGCACACAAATAAGCGCAGTTTTGTTTGGTTTTTGTTGTTGTTTGTTGTTTGTTTGTTGCTTGTTTGTTGTTTGTTTGTTTTCTTTTATTCAGGGGTTGGGGGGCCGGGGCTAGGGGGCGGGGGGGGGGGGGGTCAGAAAATTAGGAAGTTGCGACAGATCAGAAATGCAGTTACCTTGCACAGTAAAAAAAAAAATAATAATAATAGAGAGAGAGAGAGAGAGAGGAGTATTCCTCTAGGGGAGGGGTGCGGGGGTGAGTGGGGGGTAGACTGACAGACTGACAGACGGACGGACGGACGGACGAACAGAAGGAAACGTTTAACAGGAAAGGAGGGGGCCGGGGATTGCGGGGTGGGGGTGGGGGTTGGGGGGAGGGAGGGTGGCTTTGGCGATTGTCAGTTACATATGAAAAGGTCAGCCTGGTATTTTGAGGGTGACAGCTGGCTTTTAAGAAGCTATTTATACCGCTGATTTCCCAGCACACTTTCTTGCAGGATTGGTGCTGTATGCTGTGCTGTGCCGTGCCGTGCTGTGCTGTTCTGTGCTGTGCTGTGCCGTACTGTGTTTTGCTGTGCTGTAGTGCTCTGCTGTGTTGTACTGTGCCGTGCTGTGCTGTTCTGTACTGTACTGTGTTTTGCTGTGCTGTGCCGTACTGTATTTTGCTGTGCTGTGCTGTGCTGTGCTATACTGTGTTTTGCTGTGCTGTGCTGTGCTGTGCTGCAGTGTGCTGTGCCGTGCTGTGCTGTGCTGTGCCGTGCTGTACTGTGCCGTACTGTGTTTTGCTGTGCTGTGCTGTAGTGTGCTGTGCCGTGCTGTGCTGTGCTGTACTGTAGTGTGCTGTGCCGTGCTGTGCTGTACTGTACTGTGCTGTGCTGTACTGTGCTGTGCTGTGCTGTGCTGTACTGTAGTGTGCTGTGCTGTGCTGTGCTGTACTGTGCTGTGCTGTGCTGTACTGTAGTGTGCTGTGCCGTGCTGTGCTGTACTGCACTGTGCTGTGCCGTGCTGTGCTGTGCTGTGCTGTAGTGTGCTGTGCCGTGCTGTGCCGTGCTGTACTGTGCCGTACTGTGTTTTGCTGTGCTAGGCTGTAGTGTGCTGTACTGTGCTGTGCTGTACTGTACTGTGCTGTGCTGTACTGTAGTGTGCTGTGCTGTGTTGTAGTGTGCTGTGTTGTGCTGTGCTGTGCCGTGCTGTACTGCACTGTGCCGTTCTGTGCTGTACTGTGCTAGACTGTGCTGTGCTGTGCTGTGCTGTGTTGTGCTAGACTGTGCTGTGCTGTGCTGTGCCGTGCCGTGCCGTGCCGTGTCATGCCGTGCCGTGCTTTGCTAGACTGTGCTGTGCTGTGCTGTGCCGTGCCGTGCCTTGCCTTGCCTTGCTGTGCTGTGCTGTACTGTGCTAGACTGTGCCGTGCCGTGCTGTGCTGTACTGTACTGTGCTGTACTGTATTCGATTGTATTGTTGTATCGTTCGTACGTGCGCGCGCGTGGGGGTGGATGGTGAGGCATGTGTGATTTGTAGTCCCTCTTAGATTTACGGTCTGTTCTTCCTTCAGTTGTCAGAGACAGACAGACAGACAGACTGTCGCAGAGATACGGATACGGATAGTTCATTCAATAAGGCCATGGCCCCTCATGAAGTGGGTACAGTGAACAATAATCCTCAACAATAAAGGCATACTTCCAACAATACACATCAGTAAATGTTCAACTACAAGTCGAGAATACACAACAAATAATAATTAACTACACAATGCATTGCGTATTTTAAATGCTTTATACAAGTAAACAGCCAACTGCTTTATAATGGTTTCGTTTGTCGATGACATCAGCAAATGAACTCCAAATAAAGTTGGGCGTGTGTAATATTTTTTGTGGAATTAACTTAAATCTAACGTCTTCCAAAGCAGGGCAGCATAACACAAAGTGCAGTTCAGTTTCTTCAGCACATCTACATAATGGACAAATAAGATCACAAAACACTGAACTTACGATAACGAAGACAATGCAGTAAGATGTCGGAAATCCCTAATCTGAACCTTGTTGTGATGCATTTTAAATGCCTATCCATTCTCATTGATAAATAAGTTGGAATAGAAAGCAAAAATTGAACTGCTTATAAAACCTGAAACGATCGCTTTCTTCAACATGATATGACCATTCTTGCCATGTATATCAATTAATCTTGTACAAAACACGCGAACAAATCCATTTATGTCGCAGAGACAGGGAGACAGAAACAGACAGAGAGTGAGAGTGGCAAACAAACAAACAAACAAACAGCCAGACAGACAGACAGGCAAAGACAGACAGACGAGCAAGGCACCCGGTCCGCCACCCGCTCCTTCCTCCACCCACACCCCTGTGAAGAGGAGACGAGGTTGATGAATGGTTGTTGACGTCAATGGACGTGATGACACATGACATGACAGACCAGTCTTTGTTTGCTCTCTCTCTCTCTCTCTCTCTTTCTCTCTCTCTCTCTCGGCTCTCTCTCTCTGTCCACCCCCCTCTCTCTCTCCAGGCTCTCTCTCTCCACCACCCCTCTCTCTCTCTCTCCACTCCACCACCACCCCTCTCTCTCTCTCTCTCTAGGCTCTCTCTCTCTCCACCCCCTCTCTCTCTAGGCTCTCTCTCTCCACCCCCTCTCTCTCTCTCTCCTGGCTCTCTCTCTCCCCACCCCCCCTCTCTCTCTCTCTCTTTATTCTGGCGTCCTCAAGTTCCAACCCGCTTCAAGTCATCTAAAAAATATAGAATAATTTCAAAAAAAGAAAAAAAGAAAAGAAAAAAAAAGTCCAAGGCCAAGTAAAGTCTTCATGTGAGTGAACTGTTCTCAGTTCATCGACAAGGGACTCAATCCCAGCGCTGACTCGGAATGCTGCGTTCCGCTATGAATGGTTTAAACTGGCGAGAAGAGTTTACAAACATTATACCCCCAAAAGCAACAACAAAAAGAAGAAAAAACAAAACAACAAAAACCAGAAAACCAAAAAAGAAAAAAGAAAAAGAAAACACGAAAATAGCTTG
>NC_134881.1:30183888-30188888 GCF_041734735.1 Babylonia areolata
TTTGGGAACCATCCCAACGCCGACTGTCCTAAAACCCTCTTGGCCGAGAGAGTGGGGATGTAACTTGGGCAAGACACTCTCCACTATAATCAAATTCTAGCCCAAATAGTCGGAACAGCAGTTGCCTCCTCTGCTGTTCTGATGGTCATAGTCGGACACGACTGACTATCATATATATATATATATATATATATATATATATATATATATATATATATATATATATATATATATATATACTGGAGGTAGATGAAGGACTTGGGGACATGCTTGCTGAAGACGCTTTTTTGGTTCTGTTCATGTGTTTACCTGTATACACAGTGGTGGGCAGTACGTTCTTGCTAGTTGGTAGAGCATGTGTGCCTGTCTTTGTGTGTCTATTTCGAGTAGCGAAAACAAAAAAACAACACGAAACGGGATATTTTATATATATATATATATAAGCACGTGATTCTTCCCTTTTATGGATTTCTACAAGGATTCCTAACGAGTTCAAAGGAGATGTGAAACATCCGGGCAGAATGAAAATAGCAACCCGAAAAAAAACCTTTGCCCCACCTGATACCTTCGATGGATCGTGCTTATAGCGCACGCTGTTTTTCCCCTCCGCCTACGTACTGTGTCTGTCTGTCTGTCTCTGTCTGTATCCCTGTTTCTCAATCTCTGTCTCTATTTCTGTGTCTGTCTGTGTCTGTCTGTCTGTGTCTGTCTGTCTGTCTGTCTGCCTGTGTCTGTCTCTGTCTGTCTGTCTGCCTGTGTCTGTCTGTCTGTCTGTCTGCCTGTGTCTGTCTGTCTCTGTCTGTCTGTCTGTGTCTGTCTGTCTCTGTCTGTCTGCCTGTGTCTGTCTGTCTGTGTCTGTCTGTATCCCTGTTTCTCAATCTCTGTCTCTATTTCTGTGTCTGTCTGTGTCTGTCTGTCTGTGTCTGTCTGTCTGTCTGTCTGCCTGTGTCTGTCTCTGTCTGTCTGTCTGCCTGTGTCTGTCTGTCTCTGTCTGTCTGCCTGTGTCTGTCTGTCTGTGTCTGTCTGTCTCTGTCTTACTCTCTTTCTCTCTCTCTCCGTCTTGTTTTCTCTCTGTTCACCCCAGCTAGCATTCTTTCTCTCTTTCTCTACCGGCTTCCTCCCCCCACACACACACTCCCCCCCACCCCCACCCCCACACACACACACCTGTCCTTCTCTCCCCTCTCTTCCCCCCTCCTCTCTTTGCTCCCCTCCCCGAGAAAGTGGATCGTCGTTTCAGGAAGATTGGAAACAGGAGATTTTATGGACACAAGCGTCTGATGGCTCGTTCACTTGGTCATCTTTGATCTCTCTCTCTGTCTGTCTGTCTGTCTGTATGTATGTCTGTCTGTCTCTCTCTCTCTCTCATGCTCTCTCTCTTTCTGTGTCTCTGTCTCTCTCTGTCTCTGTCTCTCTTATTCTCTCATGCTCTCTCACTTTCGCTCTCTCTCTCTCTCTCTCTCTCTCCCTCATACTCTCTCTCTCTCTTTGTGTCTCTCTCTGTCTCTGTCTCTCGCTCTCTCTCGCTCTCTTTCTCTCTCTCTCCCCTCTCTCATGCTCTCTCTCTCTCTCTCCTCTCTCTCTCTCTCTCTCTCTCTGTCTCCCTTTCTGTTCCCTTGTGTGTCTGCCCATTCTTGTCTACTTGTGCATCTATCTATCAATCTGTGTGTCTGGCTGGCTGGCTGGCTGGCTGGCTGCCTGGCTGTGTATCTATTTCAACCTCAGCGTTTCCTTATCCCTCTGGAAGAAAGCAGCAATTGACGACTTTCTCCAAGCTCACGAATCAAGCGCCTGATGTTCCAACACCTAGCTCACCCCCCCACCCCCTCCCACCCACCCACCCACCTTGCTTGACAGAATAGGAGAAAATGTCATGAGCTGCTTGCCTTGCTGCACTGGTGTGATGTGTTCCAACAACATCATGATTATCAGTGTCCTTTCTGGTGATGACAGCAGTTACATTATCCCTAGGACCATTATTCTATCTCCCAACCCAATAAACATCGCCCAGCTACCCTCTGGTGCCAGTTGCATTGCTTGGTTCTAACTTTTGGACAGTTAACTCACTCAGTACGGCCAGTCCTCTCTTCTCCTCTACACAGACCCCTCGGATGTCCAGTGGGTGTCTGAATGACCCTACCTTTAGCTTCCGTCGTCAGAATTGTGGTATTCTTTGTCAACATTCACCTCTTCAGTATAAGAGCGTTCCGCTTGCAATATTTTGATGATGGTAACTGGGATGAAAAGCTGTTAACGTCGTCTCTTTCGCCGTTCGTATGGAGAGAGTTAACCACTGAGCCATCGTACACCTAGTTTGAGTTCATATCCTGTCCCACCGCCTACTGGCTCCAAACCTCTACCATGCTTTGTGACTCCTTACCCCAGGACTCAAACCCACGCCCTCCGCCTTCCCATTACCCTTACCCTCTTGACGGGTGCGGTGGTCGAATGGTTAGAAAGCTGGAGTTTCCTGAGTTCGATCCCCGTCGCACCTCTGTGTGTGTGTGTGTGTGTGTGTGTGTGTGTGTGTGTGTGTGTGTGTGTGTGTGTGTGTGTGTGTGTGTGTGTCTGTCTGTCTGTCTGTCTGTCTGTGTGTGTGTGTTGTGTGTGTGTGTCTGTGTGTGTGTCTGTGTCTGTGTGTGTGTGTGTCTGTGTCTGTGTCTGCGTTGCGTGTGTTTAGTTTAGTTTAGCTTAGCTTAGCTTAGCTTAACGTCTTTTCACTGTTTAGTGATATTAGACGGGTACAAAAACAAGAAAAAAAAAGAAAAGAAAAAAAAGTATGTACGCTTGGGAGATGAGTCGTGGGGAACATGAGAAGACGTGGTGCGGGATGGCTGTAGTGAGTAGTGGAAAACGAAGAGCTACGAAGGACTGTACTGACTAACAGTGAATTATAACATGAATTACAAAAGTGAGTTAAACATCTACATAACAGTTAAAAAAAATTTTTTTAAGAAGCATGCTAATGATAACAAAAACGTGTGTGTTTGTGTGTGTGTGTGTGTGTGTGTGTTCGGTATTTTCTAGAAGTAGAACAGGGGAGGGTTCGCTGGTCGGGAGTGGAGTGGGACAGGGGAGGGGGGGGGGGCGGGGAGAGGGGCGCGGAGGGGGGGGGGGGGGTTACCGGAGGGAAAGTTGGGGTGCAGAGGGTGATTATGTGTGATAGCTCCCCCTACAGCTCCCCCTACAGGTTTTTCCCGGTTTGTAGCCGGATTAGCATTTGGTTAGATCGTTGTTGACATCATAGTTAACAAATAGTAAAGAGTGGTAACTCTCTCCATTTACAAGGTACACAACTTCAAATCAGTGCTGCTTACGCTACCGATTCAGCTCACACACAGGTAAATAAAAGGTACACTGGAACAAACCCAGACTCTCTCATCTCATCTATCCCTTGACCCGTGGGTGGGTCGTTGGGGCACCATGGATGACTGCCTGGTCAGCTCGCGCCACCTGCCTCGGTCCTCAGCGGCCCTTTGAGTTGTGGCAAATGGCAGGCCCGTCCACTCTTTGATGTTGTCCTCCCACCGCTTTCTCTGTCTGCCTCTCTTCCTCCTTCCTTGTACGGTACCCTGCAGGATGGTCTTGGCTAGGCCGTCTGATCGTGTGACGTGTCCATACCAGCGGAGCTTGCGTTCCTTCACTGTGGTTAGCAGGTCTTTGAATGGGCCAATGGCGTTTTGGACTCTTCTTTTCACTTCCTCATTTGTGATGTGGTCTTTGTATGTAATGTTCAGGATCTTGCGGAAGCATCTCATTTCCAGGGCCTGGATTCTTCTCTGGAGTTCTGCAGTGAGGGTCCAGGATTCGCAAGCGTATAGAAATATTGAGAAGATGAGGGAGCGCATTAGTCTGATTTTGGACGAGAGGGAGATCTTTTTGTCTTTCCATATAGTCTTCAATCGACTCAGTGCGGCAGTAGTCTGCGCGATTCTGGACAGGACCTCTGGTTTCGAACCCTCGTCTGACACAATGGCACCCAAGTATTTGAAGGAGGAGACTTCTTCCAGTTTTTCACCGTTTACGTGCAAGTTGGACGTTACGCCTTGGCTGTTGTTGGTCATAACCTTGGTCTTCTCGGCACTGATCTCCATGCCGTAGGCTGATGATGTCTTGTCAAGTTTCTGCACGAGTTCTTCGAGTTCTTTCTCTTCTCCTGCCAGGCCATCAATGTCATCGGCAAAGCGCAGGTTGGTGATGACTCTGCCTCCAATGCTGACAGTTCCCACATGATCTTCCAGGGCGTCAGTCATGATCCTTTCAAGAAAGAGGTTGAAGAGAGTGGGAGAGAGTAGACAGCCCTGTCTGACTCCGACCGTGGTTCTAAACCAGTTACCCGTGCTACCATTGAAGAGGACTGCACTGGTTGCTCTTTCGTATAGGTTCTGTATGGCTTGGATGATGTCTTCACTGATGTTGAATTTGTGCATGGTGGCCCATAAGGCAGCGTGCCATACCCTGTCAAACGCCTTCTTGAAGTCAATGAAGACGTGGTAGAGGTCTCTTTGGTGCTGGAGATATTTCTCGCACAGCAAGCGCAGGTTGAAAATTTGTTCTGTTGTGCTTCTCCCTGCTCTGAAGCCGGCCTGCTCTTCGGCGATGATCATTTCTGCTTGCGGCTTCAGTCGGTTGAGAAGGACCTTTAGCATGACCTTGCTGGGGTGGCTGATTAGGCTGATAGTGCGGTAGTTTTTGCACTGTTGTAGATTGCCCTTCTTGGGGATTGTGATGACCAATGATTGTGTCCAGGTGGTTGGCCACTCTCCCGTCTGCAGGATCTTATTACAGATGGTGGTGAGGGCATCAATCACCGCTTCGCCTCCAGCTTGAATCAGTTCGGCGGGAATGTTGTCGACGCCAGCTGACTTCCCTGCTTTCAGTGTCTTCACTGCTGCCTCTACTTCTTCCCGAAGAATTGGCTGGCTGTCGTTCTTGGTTGATGGGTGACAGTTCAGAACTGAAGTGTCACCTTTGGTGTCATGGTTGTACAACTCGGAGCA
>NC_134881.1:30193888-30221388 GCF_041734735.1 Babylonia areolata
GGGAGGGGGGGGATGAAGAGAGAGACAAACTGTGGGAGCATGGGGGATATGAGAATGAACAGAATATGACGATATATATATATATATATCTTTCTCCTCTCTCTAACTCCGTCATATTCTGTTCATTCTCATATCCGACGGGCGCAATAGCCGAATGGTTAAAGCGTTGGACTTTCAATCTGAGGGTCCCGGGTTCGAATCACGGTGACGGCACCTGGTGGGTAAAGGGTGGAGATTTTTACAATCTCCCAGGTCAACATATGTGCAGACCTGCTAGTGCCTGAACCCCCTTCGTGTGTACACGCAAGCAGAAGATCAAATACGCACGTTAAAGATCCCGTAATCCATGTCGGTGTTCGGTGGGTTATGGAAACAAGAACATATCCAGCATGCACACACCCCGAAAGCGGAATATGGCTGCCTACATGGCGGGGTAAAAACGGTCATACACGTAAAAGCCCACTCGCGTATATGCGAGTGAACGTGGGAGTTGCAGCCCACGAACGCAGAAGAAGAAGAAGAATTCTCATATCCCCCATGCTCCCACAGTTTGTCTCTCTCTTCACCCCCCCTCCCCCAATCCATTATATATATATAGAGTGGCGGAGGGTATAGCAATAGATAATGTGTGACAGATGTAGAGAGAGACGGGGTGGAAGAGAGAGACCAAAGGTGGGAGTTGTATGGGGGGGGGGGGGGATGTAGGTATGAACAAACTGTGACGGAGGTTGGAGAGAGACGGGAGAAACAGACTAAACTGTGAGAGTGGAATGGGGGGATATAGAAATGAAATAGAGCGTGACTGAGGTAGAGAGAGAGACAGACAGACAGACATACAGACGAGGAAAAAGAGAGAGACTAAAGGTGGGAGTGGCACGAGTGTCACAGAGCTAGAAAAAGACGGGAAAGGGAAAGATACAGATAGACAGAAGAGAGACAGAGACAGAGAGACAAATATTATGCCCATAACAAGGGTGTGAGAGAGAGAGAGAGAGAGAGAGTGTGTGTGTGTGTGTGTGTGTGTGTGTGTGTGTGTGTGTGTGTGTGTGTGTGTGTGTGAGTGCGCATATATTTCCCCCCCTTACCCATGCTTCAATAGAAGCTCTCCTCCACAAGACCGTGAAATTATATCCATATACGAAGGGAGATATTGGCACAGGAGGGAAGGAGTGGGTGAGGTTGGGGGCGGAGGGGAGGGGGGGGGGGGGAACTATAACATGAATGTGAAAAGGAGATAGAAGGGAGAGAAAGAAAAAGGGATAGATGTTACAGTAGATATCTTGTGAAAAGTAAGCGACGCTTTGACATTTTATTGTCATTACCTGTAAAGGTCTATTGACAAAGGGGTGACCAGGGTTAATTAAGGGAAAAGTAAGAGAGAGAAAGAGAGTGAGAGAGATGAGAGAGGGGGGGGTGGGATGGGGGTGGGGGGCAGGGGATGAAAGAGACACTGATAGAAGACAACAGACAGAAGTTTAATCCCTTCAAGTGCTGCTGGCATGTATGCCTACCAGTGAAGTGGCTGTGTCAACTCACTGTGACAGAAACTTCGGGGCTTGTCAAAAGACAGGATGTCAAGTCACCGTTCTTTACTTGAACGTCTTGTCTTCCTCCCCCTTCCCCCCCCACCCCCCACCCCCCACCCCCGCTCCCCCCCTCCCTCCCCCTCCCCGTGGGGATGCCGGGGGTCTTTCAGTATAAATAGCATCCCTGCCTTCTGGAAATTGTGTGCTAGAAATTCCCTCTTTTCTATCACTCTTTGTTTTTGCCCCTTTTTTTTCTTTCTTCACTGCCTCCTTTTTCTGCCTTCCCAGTCCATTCCCCTATCTTTTTTCAGGGAAGCCTTGACACTTGTCTGTCTTTTCCGCAGTCTATGATGTACTGTCTGTGCTGTTTTGCTCTGGCGATTAGGTATTTGTATTTGTTTGTATTTGTTTTTCTTTTTATCACAACAGATTTCTCTGTGTGAAATTCGGGCTGCTCTCCCCAGGGAGAGCGCGTCGCTACACTACAGCGCCACCCTTTTTTTTTGTATTTTTTCCTGCGTGCAGTTTTATTTGTTTTTCCTATCGCAGTGGATTTTTCTACAGAATTTTGCCAGGAACAACCCTTTTGTTGCCGTGGGTTCTTTTACGTGCGCTAAGTGCATGCTGCACACGGATCTCGGTTTATCGTCTCATCCGAATGATAGCGTCCAGACCACCACTCAAGGTGTAGTGGAGGGGGAGAAAATATCGGCGGCTGAGCCGTGATTCGAACCAGCGCGCTCAGATTCTCTCGCTTCCTAGGAGGACGCGTTACCTCTAGGCCATCAATCCACAGTAGTGAGATGTAAACACTGGGATGGGCACCAGCTGCCCATTTTTCAGTGTTACATGCGTATATGGCCTTTTTATGTATTTTTTTGTTTGGCTTTGAAGTATTGTCTTTTTACTTTTTAAAGATTTTTTTTTCAATCTGGGAATAATAAATTAAGCGGAATGGCTGGCGTCCTCAGCATGGCCTAGTCCTATTTGATATGCGGGGCTAAATGGTTGGGATACTGTGTCATGAACTGTGCTTGGTGGGTTTGTATTAGTGTTTGTTTTTGTTTTGCTTTTTTGTATATGCAGTTTTGTGTTGACGCGGTTGAGCATTTGTATGGTTTGACAGTCCTGATATGGCCCTGTGCGGTCGGCTGGACAATAAGCAACAAGAATAAGAATAAGAATCTTGTCTTCTGTGAGGCATTGCATTACTTGTGTTCATCAGCCAAATCAAACTACACCATTGTTAAGTACACAAGACGTCGTACTCGCGATGCCATATTTATCTCGTTCTGTACTGTTCTGTATTAGCGTAGGTCAAAACAGATTTCTCTGTGTAAAAAAAAAAAAAAAACCACCCCCACCCCACCCTCCCAAAACAAACGGGCGGTTCTACCGCGCGCGCGCGCACACACACACACACACACCGCACGCACGCACACACACACGCGCGCGCGCAAGCAGGCAGCAAAATAGAGAGAGA
The DNA here is from genome assembly GCF_041734735.1 of Babylonia areolata. Classification (NCBI taxonomy): domain Eukaryota; kingdom Metazoa; phylum Mollusca; class Gastropoda; order Neogastropoda; family Buccinidae; genus Babylonia; species Babylonia areolata. The sequence goes on from NC_134881.1 coordinate 30,196,898, forward strand.
GTTTGTTAGAGCGAGAGAGACTATCACCCATAACACGTTTATTTCTAATACACAGCCTTTGGTAGAACTTATGAAAATCGTAACGAAAAAAAAAAACCACAAAAAAACACGTTCCTTTGCGAAAGATGATAATGGCAAGTTAATGGCATCATATGCAGAAACTAAAAACCAGCTATAAACTTCTCTTTCTAGGTACTGCCAGGGCCTTTGATCACTGGAGACATTATCCCCCCCCACCCCCACCCCCACCCCCCCATGGTGTAGACTGTGGCTTAACCCCTTTTTACTGCTGAAACCATCAGTCTGACATATGTAAACGTGAAGTGTATTTGCTACATTTTGGTGCTTTCAAAGAGGTGCGGTTGGTTTTGCTGAGCAAACATTATGCAACAAAGACTTTTTTCTTGTTTTGTTGTTGTTGTTTTTCCTTTTTTTTATTCTTGTTTTTTGCTTTCAACAGCTGTTATTGATTTTGCCAAGTAAAGGTTTATGCAGTCCCTAGAGAAAAAGTGCAATTAAAGAACAGTGATTGTCATCCTCACTTATAAGTGGAGTGATGGCCTAGAGGTAACGCGTCCGCATAGGAAGCGAGAATCTGAGCGCGCTGGTTCGAACCACGGCTCAGCCGCCGATATTTTCTCACCCTCCACTAGACCTTGAGTGGTGGTCTGGACGCTAGTCATTCGGATGAGACGATAAACCGAGGTCCCGTGTGCAGCATGCACTTAGCGCACGTAAAAGAACCCACGGTAACAAAAGGGTTGTTCCTGGCAAAATTCTCTAGAAAAATCCACTTCGATAGGAAAAAACAAATTAAAAACTGCACGCAGGAATAAAAATACAATAACAACAAACAAACAAACAAAAAATGATGGCGCTGTCGCGTAGCAACGCGCTCTCCCTGGGGAGAGCAGCCCGAATTTCACACAGAGAAATCTGTTGTGATAAAAAGAAATACAAATACAAAAAGAAATAAGCTCAGTCTTATTCTTATCTCAGTGAGGTGACAGCCCTTCACTGACGATCATACTCTTCATCAGCAGTGAAGAGGTTAATGCCATCATGATCATCTTTCTTCCTAAACTGTAGCATGTCATTGCTGTTAATGCCAGTGACCTGTTTTACGTAGAGATTTTTACCTGTGGGTAGATGGAGACCAAAACTCGATTAATATATTCCAACAAATTAAAGCTGGTGAACAGATGGAAGAGCCTGTCTTTAAAGTTCCGCCTTTCTTCCCTCCACAGACACACTTGCGTGTTCGCGTGCGCGCGCACACACACACACACACACACACACACACAAACACAAACACAAACACATACACACATGCGCGCGCACGCACGCACATAGACACACACACATACACACACACACACACACACACACACACATAAACACATACACAAACACACACACGAATGCACGCACGCACACACACACGCACACACACATACACACACACACACACACACACACACACACACACACACACACACACACATCTATTATTATGAAAACAGATGCACATGCCTATTCACATAATCATTCATCACATGTTGCGCATAAGTAAACAGCCACATACATCGACTGGTGAATCGTTTGTGAAAAGGTAAGAAAACAAAAAACAAATCGCAGACAGACATAAAACTATGTGGGAAGCAGTCCAAAAAGGAAAGAACGTCTCTGAGGGAGAGAACATTGGAGGAGTGGGTGTAATTCTGAAAGTGGGGAGAGGACGGGGTCAGAAAGGGCGGGGTGGGGGAGGGGGGGTAGGGGAGAGAGGGGGGGGGGGCAGAAGATGGGAGAGGCGACAAATCGAAACCAGCAAAAGGGGGGGGGGGGGGGAACCAAAAAAACGCAATTTAAAATATGTTCAACGAAACTTTGGCAAGAAAAAAAATATATATTTCGACGTCAAATATCACTTTGCCAAACTATAATTTCATGGGAGGGGTGGGGGCTGGGGGGTTGGGGAGGGGGGGGGTAGTGAGGAGGATGAGAGCAGAGTGAGAGGAGAGTAGTGACGGAGAGTGAAATAGAGAGAAAGGTGCGGGAGAGAGAGAGACAAGATAAGACAAGACAAGACAAAGATTTTTAATGTCCATTCAGCGTTACAACTCCCTTCAGACAAGAGGGGTAAGAAACAACACGCATTCTTGTGAACACCTCAAGTAATTAATTTGCATGGTCATTTGAACTATAAACACCGACGCGCACGCACGCTTTGCTGGGGAGAGAGAGAGAGAGAGAGCGTGCACGCGTGTGACGGGGTGGGGGGTGGGGGAAGAGAATGGATTAAAAGAGAAAGACATCAAGAGCGAGAGAGGGATCCAGTCATCCAGTCCTTGCCGTATAGCCGAGTGGTTAAAGCGTTGGAATTTCAATCTAAGGGTCCCGGGTTCGAATCTCGGTAACGGCGCCTGGTAGGTAAAGGATGGAGATTTTTCCGATCTCCCAGGTCAACAAAATTATGTGCCGACCTGCCAGTGCCTGAACCCCCTTCGTGTGTATACGCACGCAGAAGATCATATGCGCACGTTAAAGATCTTGTAATCCATGTCAGCGTTCGGTGGGTTATGGAAACAAGAACATACCCAGCATGCACACCCCCGAAAACGGAGTGTGGCTGCCTACATGGCGGGGTAAATAAGCAAAACGGTCATACATGTAAAATGTTAAACGTTACATGTTTGTCTGAGTGTGTATGTGTGCGTGCCTGAAATCTGATTGAATGACACAGGAAATGAATGATGAGCGCCCAGTGGCAGCCGTCAGTCGGCTCTACCTAGGTAGGCAGCCTGCTGCGCAAATGACCCTGCGTTTGTAAAGCGCTTAGAGCTTGGTCTCTGACCGAGGATAGGTGCTATATAAGTATCCATATCAATCAATCACTCAATGATACAAGACTAACGACAGAGAACACTGAACACTGAACACTGAACACTTTAATGTCAATAGCTTTACAGCCCTAATGACATGGGGGTTCATAATACAAATAACAACATGCATCAATAGTAATAATATTGATGAAAACCAAAACCAAAACGAAATCAATCAATCTGTGCAACAAAGTGCAGTTCGACCATCCATTCAAAGTAATGGCATGTAGTGAGAAATAAAAACAAAAACATATATAAATGTATAACATAAATATTTTCCATATGAGAGTGACAACACAGATTTCACTTTTCACAATGAGCAACACCTGATACTATTTTATTATTGTTGAGTTTTTTTTCGTCGCATGTTATTCGCTTCTGCAATATATTTTGCAAGTGACTGTAGTGAAGTTTCCTGATTTAAATTAAGCACTCCAAAAATATCTTCATACTTTGCTGAATTTGTTTTAAATACAACACATTTTTCTCGAATATCGTCATAAGCTTTACAACTAAACAAAAAATGTAACTCATCCTCCCTTGAATGACCGCACATCGGACAAGGGGAGAGTAACGAGGGCTCAGTCTGAAACCACTTTTCATAAGCATTCAAACCAATCGTTCTCGTTCTAAATCTGGCGAGACTTGTTCGGTGCCACTTGTTTGTCACGACTGTGATATATTTTTCTGTTTGAAATATACTTTTAAAACTATAAAACCATCTATATTTCTCAGTGCTTTCCATTTTACAGTGCCAATTCTGTTTATATGAAGCAATTAGCCTATCTTTGAATTCTGAAACAAATCCTTCTACACATCCAACTCCCTGACACATCCACACAATCCCAAATCCATTTACAGTTAATGTCTTCTTTACAAAATATACCCAGTTTTCCTTCCCTCTCTCATGTTCATTTACTAACATTTCATACGCCTGCTTACATAATCTCGATGTGGGTAGCCTTATTAATTTTAACCAATATTTTATACATTTCACACATGATTTAATGTATAATGGGTATCTACCACTTTCTCCATATAATACAGTATTTGAAGCATGTAATGGAACATTTAAAAAACGTTTAATAGCTAATGTATGTACTTTTTCTAAATCTTTATTATCAGAAAGTCCCCAAATTTCGGCACTGTATGTTATCATTGGACTAACGACAGAGAGAGAGAGAGAGAGAGAGAGAGAGAGTGTGTGTGTGTGTGTGTGTGTGTGTGTGTGTGTGTGTGTGTGAGAGAGAGTGTTTGTGTGTGTGTGTGGTGTGTCTGTGTGTGTGTGTGTGTGTGTGTGTGGTGTGTGTCTGTGTGTGTGTGGTGTGTGTGTGTGTGTGTGAGTGTGTGTGTGTGTGTGTGTGTGTGTGTGTGTGTGTGTGTGTGTGTGTGTGTGTGTGTGTGTGTTCGCCAGAGCTGAGCTTGCAGAAGCGACAGTCAAACGAAAAGGGGAGAGGGTATGGATGGACCGAGAGAGAAAGAGACAGACACAACACAGAGAGACAGACAAACAGACAAAAGTGCGCGTGCGTGTGTTCGCTAGAGTTGAGCAAGCAGAAACGACAGTCAGGCAAAGAGTGGTAGGATGGACTGAAAGAGGAAGAGCCAGATATAAAGAAAGAGGGGGAGAGTATGATTGTGTTCGCCAGAGGTGAGTGAGGGGGCAGGACAGACAAGCAAAACCAGGGGAGGGATGGGTTGAGAGAGAAAGAGACAGACAGACAGAGAGAGAGAGTGTGTGTGTGTGTGTGTGTGTGTGTGTGCGTGTGTGCGTGTGTGTGTGTCTTTGCCAGAGTTGTGTGAGCAGAAACGACAGTCAAGCAATCAATAAACTCTGGACCTGGTCTACATCACGCAGCCACCCCCCACCCCCACCCCCACCCCCCTCACCCCCCTCCTCCCTCACCCCTCCCTCCAAAAGGATAAGCTAAGTCATATTGCAAGGCCCCGATTCTCTGTGCTGGTCTGTGATGTGTTGTGCTGTACTGTGATGTGCTGTGATGTGTTGTGCTGTACTGTGATGTGCTGTGACGTGATGTGCTGTCCTGTGATGTGCTATGCTGTGATTCAGTCGATTTAATGTGCTCTGCTGGTCTGTGCTTTTCAGTGCTGTGCTATGCATGCTGTGCTGTGATTTTGATGTGCTACGCTGGTCTGTGCTGTGCTGTGATGTGCTGTGCTGTGTGCTGTTCTGTTGCCGTTGTTGAAACTGGCTCAAAAGAATCGCCTCCATTCAAGGTCAGCCTGACATCGCATTCATTGAGAACGCTACCCCTTGGATTAGCTTTATACTGACCACAAAAAGTGAAGGACCACTTCATATACGCTGGTATATTTTCATAACATGCTAACATACAGAGAGATGCTTTGATTACGTTCACACTAAGCCCAGACAGTTTCTGTCAGCCCGTTGACGTCAGCCCGACACAAAAACACTCTTCAGTCAGACACTACAAGGGCATCCAGGAGTCATGACCTGGGTGCGCCCAGGCCCCCCCTAGAATGTAAGGAGTTAAGGGCCGAAACATTTGACTGAGGGGGGCTTTTTCTCTGAAGACTTTGTACTGTCCAGCTCTCCCTTGAGTTTCCTTTCACTCACTCGGCCAGCTCCTGTCAGCTGTTGCCAGCAACTGGCTGGGCTTGACTAAGGTGAACGAAGTCTTTGACTAATGCACGCTGTGTGTTATCTGCCAATGGCCTCTCGTTGAATACACTTCCACTTTGAAACACATGCACCGTAAACAGCAAACTTGTGTGAAAATCAGCCAAAATGGTAGTTATTCAGCCTTTTATAAAAAGGGGCCGGGGGGGTGCGGGTGGGTGGGAGTCAGGGCGAGGAAGCAAGAGAAAGAGGAAACAGGGAGGGAGGGTGGGGGATTGGGGGGAGGGGAGGGGTGTCGCCGCGAAGGGTTCTATCTATTATGGGTGATTATTGCTCTGTTGTTTTTTGTTTGTTTGTTTTTTGTTTTGTTTTTTTTTCATGCGGTGGGGTTAGGCTCATGATTGAAAATGCTGTGGTTTTCCGTTGTGAAAAATGGAAGTGTACGTGCAAGAAAGTACCCTTGTTATTAGCTGTGCTCATCGCACAGGCTTCACAAACTGCTGTCTGTCGAAATTTCAACGTGATTTCACGATGCCCCCAAGAAGAACAAGAGAGGCAGAGCCTTCAAGACTCACTTGTGATACACTTTTTAAAAAATCCAAGCTTTTTATGTATTGAGTATAATGCATTTACTGATGTATTTATATTTTTTATATTCTCTAAACTTGGCACTTTGATCTGATATTCGACTCAACAAAAGATCTGTCATTATTTTCATTTTTTGTTCAAACAGGAACTTCTTTTGCTAAGCATGAAAGTTTTGTTTATTGCAAACGTTTTGCTGCAGGCAGTAAAACAAGGGAAATTACTCTGCTGGGGGACTTAGTTTGCTTTCAACTGATCTTTCTCATCTTAAATATTACATTTTGAAATTATACTCAATACATAAAAAGCTTGGATGTTTTTTAAAAAGTGCATCATAAGTGAGTCTTGAAGGCCTTGCCTCTCTTGTTTCAAAATGTAATATTTAAGATGAGAAAGATCAGTTTAAAGCAAATTAACTCCCCCTAGCATTACAGAGTAATTTCCCTTTTTTACTATCTGCACCAAAACGTTTGCAAAATAAATAAAACTTCCATGCTTAGCAAAAGAAGTTCCTGTTTGAACAAAAAATGATAATAATGACTGCTCTAGCTGTTGGGTCAGAATATCAGATCAAAGTGCCAAGTTTAGAGAATACAAAAAATATAAATATAACAGTAAATGCAGTTTGCATATAATTAGGCTTCATTCTTTATTTTTTTGTGCCCATCCCAGAGGCGCAATATTGTTTTAAACAAGATGACTGGAAAGAACTGAATTTTTCCTATTTTTATGCCAAATTTGGTGTCAACTGACAAAGTAGTTGCAGAGAAAATGTCAATGTTAAAGTTTACCACGGACACACAGACACACAGACACACAGCCACACACACACACACACAGACAACCGAACACCGGGTTAAAACATAGACTCACTTGTTTACACAAGTGAGTCAAAAATGAACAAGTCCCCAGTCGTTGTCCTTGGCTTTTTATGAACCCTGTATGTAAATGACACGGCGTAAATGATAGGTCACTACCTTTTGCCCTTAGGTCGCTTGAGTTCGTGTGCTAATGGACTCAGGTGGCTGGTTTTCCCTCCAGTCCCTAACTGGTCTCGGATGTTGGACTTATTTAATTAACAGGCGCTCCCGGTTTTTCGTCCCTAACTGGTCTCGGATGTTGGACTTCATTATCAGGCGCTCCCGAGCGTAATGCACGAGCTTCTCAATGAATGGAGTTCGTCACAGTTCGTCACAATCCGTCATTCACGTTGTTCAAAACAAATAATCAAACGTTCGTTTTTCAAGCAGTCTCCTCGTAATTTATGCACTCCATTCCGTACCACTTTTTTGACTCACTTGTGTAAACAAGTGAGTCTATGTTTTAACCCGGTGTTCGGTTGTCTGTGTGTGTGTGTGTGTGGCTGTGTGTCTGTGTGTCTGTGTGTCCGTGGTAAACTTTAACATTGACATTTTCTCTGCAACTACTTTGTCAGTTGACACCAAATTTGGCATAAAAATAGGAAAAATTCAGTTCTTTCCAGTCATCTTGTTTAAAACAATATTGCGCCTCTGGGATGGGCACAAAAAAATAAAGAATGAAGCCTAATTATATGCAAACTGCATTTACTGTTATATTTATATTTTTTGTATTCTCTAAACTTGGCACTTTGATCTGATATTCTGACCCAACAGCTAGAGCAGTCATTATTATCATTTTTTGTTCAAACAGGAACTTCTTTTGCTAAGCATGGAAGTTTTATTTATTTTGCAAACGTTTTGGTGCAGATAGTAAAAAAGGGAAATTACTCTGTAATGCTAGGGGGAGTTAATTTGCTTTAAACTGATCTTTCTCATCTTAAATATTACATTTTGAAACAAGAGAGGCAAGGCCTTCAAGACTCACTTATGATGCACTTTTTAAAAAACATCCAAGCTTTTTATGTATTGAGTATAATTTCAAAATGTAATATTTAAGATGAGAAAGATCAGTTGAAAGCAAACTAAGTCCCCCAGCAGAGTAATTTCCCTTGTTTTACTGCCTGCAGCAAAACGTTTGCAATAAACAAAACTTTCATGCTTAGCAAAAGAAGTTCCTGTTTGAACAAAAAATGAAAATAATGACAGATCTTTTGTTGAGTCGAATATCAGATCAAAGTGCCAAGTTTAGAGAATATAAAAAATATAAATACATCAGTAAATGCATTATACTCAATACATAAAAAGCTTGGATTTTTTAAAAAGTGTATCACAAGTGAGTCTTGAAGGCTCTGCCTCTCTTGTTTTAAAATATGATCCACAACTGTTTCTTCAGTTTCTGTTTGTGTGTGTGTACGTGTGTGTGTGTGTGTGTGTGTGTGTGGTGGGGGAGGGGTGTGTGCGTGTGTATGTGTGTGTGAGTGTGTGTGAGAGAGAGAGGGGGGCGGGGGCGGGCAATATCCACCTTTCTTCCCCTGTGTTCTTTCCATTTAGTTTCGTTCCGTAGATACAAAAAAAAAAGGCCAGAGAACGAGATAGACATTGCTTCACACACGCACGCACGCACGGACGCAGGCACGCTCGCACACACACACACACACACACACACACACACACACACACATACACACACACACACACACACACACACACACACACATACACACACACACACACCCGCATACACACACACACACACACACACACACACACACACACACACACACACACACACACACACACACGCACACACACACACACACACACACACACACACACACACATTCTTTCAACACTGTGTCTGTCACTGGCTTCAACACGCACTGGACAGCCGATCTCACAAATCACGCAACCGTCCTCCCGAAGCCGTAGACCAAAATAATTATTGTACAGGTCCCCATACTCAGACGCTGGGACTGAGGTTTGACTGATAAAATCCCTGTCTCCCTTCGGAGGATATTTCGTAGGGATCTATATATCGCCAATCACCGAAATTTTGCCATTGTACCGTTCTCTTGCTTTTTTGACTCACTTGTGTAAACAAGTGAGTCTATGTTTTAACCCGGTGTTCGGTTGTCTGTGTGTGTGTGTGTGTGGCTGTGTGTCTGTGTGTCTGTGTGTCCGTGGTAAACTTTAACATTGACATTTTCTCTGCAACTACTTTGTCAGTTGACACCAAATTTGGCATAAAAATAGGAAAAATTCAGTTCTTTCCAGTCATCTTGTTTAAAACAATATTGCGCCTCTGGGATGGGCACAAAAAAATAAAGAATGAAGCCTAATTATATGCAAACTGCATTTACTGTTATATTTATATTTTTTGTATTCTCTAAACTTGGCACTTTGATCTGATATTCTGACCCAACAGCTAGAGCAGTCATTATTATCATTTTTTGTTCAAACAGGAACTTCTTTTGCTAAGCATGGAAGTTTTATTTATTTTGCAAACGTTTTGGTGCAGATAGTAAAAAAGGGAAATTACTCTGTAATGCTAGGGGGAGTTAATTTGCTTTAAACTGATCTTTCTCATCTTAAATATTACATTTTGAAACAAGAGAGGCAAGGCCTTCAAGACTCACTTATGATGCACTTTTTAAAAAACATCCAAGCTTTTTATGTATTGAGTATAATTTCAAAATGTAATATTTAAGATGAGAAAGATCAGTTGAAAGCAAACTAAGTCCCCCAGCAGAGTAATTTCCCTTGTTTTACTGCCTGCAGCAAAACGTTTGCAATAAACAAAACTTTCATGCTTAGCAAAAGAAGTTCCTGTTTGAACAAAAAATGAAAATAATGACAGATCTTTTGTTGAGTCGAATATCAGATCAAAGTGCCAAGTTTAGAGAATATAAAAAATATAAATACATCAGTAAATGCATTATACTCAATACATAAAAAGCTTGGATTTTTTAAAAAGTGTATCACAAGTGAGTCTTGAAGGCTCTGCCTCTCTTGTTAGGTAATGTTTCAACATATCGAATGTTGTTTTGACGAAAATTTGTCTTCCCCACCATTATACAAAACGATAAGCAACACAGCTCGAACACAACCACACAGTTCGAACACCACACACAGCCAGAGTCTGTTTCTATAGACCCAAGATGGCGGAAGCGTCCGGTTGCCGGATGTGATGCGCGCGCAAGTTTTCGCAACCTATTTGTGGAGATGGAAAAAATAGATCGCGTCACCGGCTGCATCGCTGGTCCCCACAGCACTTGGTTGTTAATAATTATGTAAGTGGGACAACTTACGTCACAGGTTGAATCACCCAGCCTTCAGCGTTTGCTTGCATACAAATGGGACAGTTGGCGTCACTGGTCATGAACTTACTTCCTCATGTAAATGGGTCAGATCAAGCAAAGGCTCGATCGTCGGGTCTTGCTTGTCTAGAAGAGAGAAGAAAATTTGGGTGTGTGTGCATGAGACACGATCATGCACTTCAATTTATTTTCTCTTTTTTCTTTGCTGTTGTTGTTGTTGTTTTGTTTTGTTTTACATGCATTGCTTACTTCCCTTGCATCAACATCAAGAAGAAACACTTAAAACAGAAACGGAAAAGAAGGAAGAATATATATATATATATATATATATATATATAAAGAAAACGAAGAAAGAAAGCACACACAAATAATTAAAATAAAATTTTAAAAAAGCAGCTCAGAAACGAAACGAAACAACAACAAAAAGAACAAAAAAGAAACGAAACGAAAAAGGAAAAACAAAACCGAAACGGATGAATGTATTTTTTTTAAATCATGGAGCTTCTACAACCGAACTTCCAAGAAATTTGCATGATACGGAGGTTTGAACATGAGGTCCTCAGACTTGATTTCAACAAGAAGGGGGAATGGGGGGCGTTGGGGGCAGGGGTAGGGGGGGGGGGCATGGGGGGATGGGGAGGCAGGGCCAGTGAGCAAGAGAAAGAGGAAACAGGGAGGGAGGGTGGGGGGAGGGGGGGGAGGCGAGGGGGGTCGCCGCGAAGGGTTCTATCTATTATGGGTGATTATTGCTCTGTTGCTTTTTTTTTTTTTTTTTCATTCGGCGGGGTTAGGCTCATGATTGAAAATGATTGCAGTAGGCTCTCAGATTCGGGGGTCTGGCGGGGGGAATCGATTCTGGTCCCTTTCCCCTTCAACACTTTCCCTCCCCTCTATTCCTGTTTCCTGTTTTCTGGCGTAAAATAATAGGGGGTGGGGGGTGGGAGTGGGGGGTGGGTGGGAGTGGGGGGTGCGGGGTGGTAGGGGAGGGGGGAGGGGGAAGTTCTTGTTGGGAGAAGGGTTAACGCTTCTTTTGTTCTCTCTCTCTCTCTCTCTCTCTCTCTCTCTCTCTCTCTCTCTCTCTCTCTTTCTCTCCGTGTGTTTGTTCTGTTTCTGTCTCTCGATCCCTTTCTGTCTCTCTCTGTCTCTCGTGCTTTCTCTCCGTGTGTTTGTTCTGTTTCTGTCTCTCGATCCCTTTCTGTCTCTCTCTGTCTCTGTCTGTCTGTGTCTGTCTGTCTGTCTGTCTGTCTGTCTGTCTGTCTCTCTCTCTCTCTCTCTCTCTCTCTCTCTCTCTCTCTCTCTCAATGCCTCACAAAGCGCGTTGCGTTACGCTGCTGGTCAGGCATCTGCATCTGCATAGCAAATGTGGCGTAGCGTGTATGGAATTGTCTGTGAACGCAGTGACGCCTGCCTCTTTCAGTAATTGAGTTGAACTCAAATCTATTTTGTCCCCCTCCCCATTTCCCCTTTTCCCCCTTCCTTCTGCTTCTACTTCTGTATCTTTTCATTCCTTTTCATTTATCTTTCACCTTTTTGTCCGACCTACTAACACCCCTATGCCCTCCCGCCCCCCCAACCCCCCAACCTGCAACACCCCCCCCCCTTCGCCCTCTCACCCCCATCTCTTCTCTCTCCCCCACCAATCTCTCACTTCCCAAATGGATGTCATTTCACGGTGGCATGGAATCAAGATTCCATGGCCAAAAGCAGGGAAAAATGATTTGTCTGGAATCTCTCTCTCTCTCTCTCTCTCTCTCTCTCTCTATATATATATATATATATATATATATATATATATATATATATATATATATATATATATATATGTGTGTGTGTGTGTGTGTGTGTGTGTGTGTGTGTGTGCGCGCGCGCGCATGTGCGTGTGTGTGTGTGTGTGTGTGTGTGTGTCCATCTCTCTCACTCAGTCTTTCTCTCTGTCTCCCTCTCCCATTCTCTCTGTGTCTCTTGTCTCTTTGTCATATTGTCAGTTTTCTGTCTGTGTCTGACTCTCTCGATTTCTGCCTCTGTCTGTCTGTCTGTCTGTCTGTCTGTCTGTCTTTCTCTTTCTGTGTCTCTGCATGTCTCTCTATGCCTCTCTCTGTGTTATTGTATCTGTCTCTCTGTGTCAGTCTCATTTTCTCTCTTTCCCTCTCTCTTTCTCTCTCTTTTCCCCTCTCTCTGTCTCTCTCTCTGTCTCTCTTTTCCTCTGTCGTTCTCTCTGTCCGTCCGTCTCTGTTAGTATCTCTGTGTCTCTTTCTGTCTCTAGCTTATGTGTATCTGTGTTGCTGTGAGTCTGCATGTCTGTCTGTCTCTCTGTCTGTCTTTCTATATGTCTCTCTCTCTCTCTTATTCTCTGTCTCTCTCTCCTTCTCTGCGTCTATGTGTATCTATGTGAATGTGTTCGCATCAGCATACCCTCTGTCTCTCTGTCTATCTCTTTCTCTGTATAAAAATGTGTGTGTGTGTGCGCGCGCGCGCACGCGTGCACGTTTCTCTCTCTCATTCTCTCTCAGCAGGTGGCAAGAATAATGTCAATACGGCCAAGTCATTTTCCCCCCAGCCGAACATAAATCACTCAAAAGTTTGGAACAGGCGATGAACTTTCTCTCTCTCTCTCTCTCTCTCTCTCTCTCTCTCTCTCTCTCTCTCTCTCTCTCTCTCTCTCTCTGTCTCTCTCTCTCCCTCCCTCTCTCTCCCTCTCTCTCTCTGCAGATGGTAATGATTACGTCAATGTAGTTGATTATGTTTTTTTTCTCCTGTTTTGTACATAACTCAAACACAATCCAAAACAGGCGATACATACCTCCCTCTCTGTATCCCTCTGTCTCTCTCTGTGTCTCTGCCTCTATCTATCTATCTGTCTGTCTATCGCTCTTTCTTTCTCTCTCTCTCTCTCTCTCTTCAGTGCTCTGCTTCATACACAAGCACAAATACAAGAAACGCTCACTGGTACAAACACGCACGCACGCTCTCACACAAATGCACGCAAACGCAACACACATATGATACGCGCTCGTTTACATTTACAGACACACGTGCACATAAGTACATCTATTTATACACTCGCACGCGCATGCGGGCGCGCGCGCAAACACACATACATACACATATTCGCATACACAATACAATAGCATACACATACACATTCACATTCACAAACACGTACATAATGTTTGAAGCCTATGGCAAAAGAACATCACGAATCGAGCAATGAGCAGTCTGGAAAGAAGAGGTGCTTCAACAGAAGTGTTCAGTGAAGCATAGAGACCAGAGTGATTAAGTCTCTAACTCCTCCTCCTCCTCCTCCTCCTCCTCTTCTTCTTCTTTTTCTACCTCCCCCTCCTCCTCCTCCTCCTCCTCCTCCTCCTCTTCTTCTTCCTCCCCCTCCTTCTCCTCTTCTTCCTCTTACTCCTCCTCCTCCTCCTCCCCCTCCTCCTCCTCCTCCACCTCCTCCTCCTCCTCTTACTCCCCATCCTCCTCTTCCTCCTCCTCTTCCTCCTCCTCTTCCTCCCCCTCCTCCTCCTCCCCCTCCTCCTCCTCCTCTTACTCCTCCTCTTCCTCCTCCTCTCCCTCCCCCTCCTCCTCCTCTTACTCCCCCTCCTCCTCTTCCTCCTCCTCCTCTTCCTCCCCCTCCTCCTTCTCCTCCTCTTACTCCCCCTCCTCCTTTTCCTCCCTCCTCCTCCTCTTCCTCCTCCTCCTTCTTCTTCTTCTCCGTAGTAGTAGTAGTTGTTGTAGTCGTCGTCGTCGTCGTAGTAGTAGTAGTAGTAGTGGTGAATTTTTTTCTTCAGACTTTTGCTCAAGGTCACTCATTTTGTTAACATGGGTTCTTTAACGCGCGCTTTAAGTGCATGCTAGCTACACAGGACTACGGTTTGTCGTCTCATCCGAAAGACTATAGCACCAATACAACCACTTTAGGTCCAGTGGATGGGTGGGGTTCGGGAGGGGGGGGTGTGGAATGAAGAGAAAGAGTAGTAAAAATATCGGCCCATACATGGGACTGGAACCTGCATTTTTGTATTATTATTATTGTATTATTGTATTACCCCCTTTTTTTCTTCTTTTTTTTTCCTCCTCACAATAGATTTCTCTGTGTGAAATTCGGGCTGCTCTCCCCATGGAGAACGCGTCGCTACATTGAGAGCTCCACCCATTTTTTTTCTTTTTTTCTTTTTTTTGCCTGCAGTTTTTTTTGTTTGTTTTTTTCCTTTGGCAGTGGATTTTTCTACATTTTTTTTTCCAGGGACAATGCTGCACACGGGACGTCGGTTTATCGTCTCATCCGAATGACTAGAGTCCAGACCACCACTCAAAGGTCTAGTGGAGGGGGGAGAAAATACTGGCGACTGTACCGGGAGTCGAACCAGTGCGCTCAAATTCTTCTCGCTTCCTAGGCGGACGCGTTACACATCTAGGCCATCACTCCACACAATCGCTTTCCTTCTTGTCGGGCACTTTACTATTAGACCGCTGCTACTGTTGCTTATGATAGCTCAGACCAAAATAAAATAAAATAAAAAAATAAAAATAAAAACAGCAAGCACACGTAACATTTCTATTTCTTGTCAGTTCAGTTCTCGAGTGAGATTCATCTTGCCGAACGATTCGGCGTTCACCCGTACGAAACTTGACAGAGTGCCAGTTCTATTTTCCAAATCCAAAACAGCCTTGTCTGTTGGTTTCTGTGTACCGTGTGGTGCCAGATTCCTTCACGTTTTGAAGTTATTCTTGGACTTGGGGGGCGGTTCTTCTTTTTGGTTTTCTTCTTCTTCTTCTTCTTCTTCAAGTCAATGCCCTGTCTCTCGGACAAATCCAATATGACAAATAGAATTGTGCAATCAAGAACCATCTACCTGAAGAGCTAGTCATCAGCCCCATCCACATGTAATATGTGGTTTCTGTTCAAACGTGTGTGTGTGTGTGTGAGAGAGAGAGAGAGAGAGAGAGAGAGAGAGTATGTGTGTGTGTCTGTGTGCATGCATGTGTGTGTGTTTGTGTGTGTGCAGTCGTGCATGTGTGAGTATGCACAAGTTTTTATATTGATATGCACTTGTATCTATCCTGATTTCTACTGTATCTGTGTTTGTGTATGATTTTCGATTTATGTTCGTACCTTGTTATGTACTACCGCCCCCCCCCCCCTCCCCCAATATTCCTTGTGATCCCGGTACACTTGGTAATAAATATATTATAATGAATATTCTATTCTATTCTATTCTTCTTCTCTCAACGTTTCCATGTTAGCACTATAGTTGTTTTGTTTTTTGTTTTTCTCTTCTTCTTCTTCTTCTTCTTCTTCTTCTTCTTCTTCTTCTTCTTCTTCTTCTTCTTCTTCTTCTCTCAACGTTTCTATGTTAGCACTATAGTTTTGTTTTTCTTCCTTCTTCCTCTTCTTTTTCTTATTCCTCTTCTTCTTCTTCTTCTTCTTCTTCTTCTTTTTCTTCTTCACAACCTCGATTTCACCTCCTCTTAACCTCCACCCCCACTACTTCAGCAAACGTCATTCCCTTTGTCCTTAACTTTTTAAGTCTTTCTGTTTCTGCCGCCAGGGGTGTGACAACGAAGGGAGAAAAACAAAACAGAGAAACGGATTAACTCCCCTCAGCGTGACGCAGAGGAAAAGCTGAAAAACAAAACACCAGAACAACGTAATAGAAAGTGTCTCTGATTCTTTTCATTTTTGAGGGAGGGAGGGTGTGTGTGGGGGATGGGGGCGGGGGAGAGATGTTGGTGGTGGTAGAGTACGTGTGTGTGTGTGTGTGTGTGGTAGAACGCGCGCGCGCGCGTGTGTGTGTGTTTGTGTGCGCGCGTGCGTTCTTGCATGGATGAGTGTATGTGTATGTGTGTGCAGGGGGAGTGGTATTACCGTTTGTGGACGGGCCTTTTGAGCTGCCGCCCTTGTTCTGTGTCAGTATTGATGGACAGATAAGATAGGACAAAGAGGAACGTTAAAGTTAGGGAGAAAAGATTTTTAAGGGAGATGGAAAAAAAGATGAAGGATAAGATTATTTGGTTTTGAGATGAGATATGTGTAACGATCTGCATGCAGAGTCTGTAACCCCACCTTTCGTCTTTTTTTTCACTCACTGATTATATTACCGTACATTTCAGCGCTCCCGGAATCTCTCTGTCTCCCTCTTCCCTGAGGTTTCAGAGGTGGGTTTTCTTTTTGTTTTTTGTTTTTTTGTTTTTTTTTGTACCGTCCTTTTTGTCATCGTCTTCTTCACCACTCCCCCCTCCCCATGCCCTTCCCCTTTCCGCACCCCTCCCCCCCTTGCCCCCCCACCCCCACCCCCCTCCCGCCACCCCTCCCCCTCTTTCTCAATCAACACTACCCCCCTAAGGCAGACAGAGACAGAATGGAAATTCGAATGTGATTGTTTTATTCAGCAAAGAAACAGAGAGAGAGGGGGGGGGTGTTACTTGAATTAAGATTAGTTGTCGAGGAACAGCTTTAATCAATCTGAATATAATATACAGAGAGGGAACACGGGTGGTGGTGGTGGTGGTGGTGGGGATGGGGGGAGGGACAGAAATGAAGCTAAGGGGAAGGAGAGAGAGAGGGGGGGGGGTTGAGGATAAAGGGTGTGATCTGTTGATCATTAAAAACGTCTTGGAGAAATGTATTCAACATATCTTTTTTTGAGAAGAAGAGGTTGATGATGACGATGATGATGACGACGACGACGATGATGATGGTGATGGTGATGATGATGAGGAGGAGGAGGAGGAGGAAGGGGGAGAGAGCGATTTATTAGAATTAAGAGGAGACAGGAAGAGACAGGGGGAGGGGGTGGGGGGAGGAGCTAGGGAGACCGACAGACAGACATACAAGTAGACAAGCAGAGAGAAAAATAGAGACAGTCAGACCTATGCTCGAATTCGATTTATTATTTAAAGCGTTGAGGACAGACACTATCCGTTATTATCTTCGATTAGTTAACCCTTTCACCGCCATGGTCGCATTTCGGCACCAGCTAGGTAAAGCACCCATGTCACTGAAATGCAACCAGATGATGGGCCTTTTGTGCATTAACCTAATGCTCTTAATTTTCAGTGGTAGGATTGACCTTTTTTTTTCTACACATCACAGGGTAATCCCCAGCTATTCTTAGACGCCATCTTTTCTGTGGTTCCTGCACAAGGTTAATTAGCACTCTAAACTGACTGGCGGTGAAAGGGTTAAAAGAAGACGAAAATGGGAGTGACCAGGGGAAGTGTGAAGGTGAGAGGGAGAGAGAGAGAGAGAGAGAGAGAGAGAGAGAAGACACAGAATAAGAGAAGATGGACAAGATGAGGAGGAGGAGGAAGAGGAAGAGCACAGATGAAAAAAGAGAAGATGGACAAAAACAGAAAACAGCTGTAGAAACAGAAACAGAGAGAGAGAGACAGACAGAGGCAGACAAACAGAGACATAGAGACAGACAGAGAGACAAACACAGAAAGAGACAGAGAAGATACACACACACACACACACACACACACACACACATCACACAGACACAGACACACACACACACACACACACACACACCCAATCCCCCCCCCCCATCACACAGACACACACACACACACACACACATACACACTCACACACACGCACACGCACACACACACTCTCTCTCTCTCTCTCTCTCTCTCTCTCTCTCTCACACACACACACACACACACACACACACACACTCACACACACACGCACACGCACACACACACACACTCTCTCTCTCTCTCTCTCTCTCTCACACACACACACACACACACACACACACAACCCCCCCCCATCACACACACACACACACACACACACACACACACACACACACACACACACACACACACACACACACACACACACACATACCCTCCAACGAAAATTCAATCGTTGATTAGATCGACCCGGGGCAACTGGACAACTTGACACCGCGTGATGCGTCGGCAGAATTAAAACCCTATTTTCAAGAGCTGGGCGATTACACCAACATGCAGCGCATTCAATTTCACACTTAGCTGTAAATGAGGGACGGTTTCCAACGTCATGTTTTCGCGGAATTATTTAAATAAACGGTGGTGTGTGTGTGTGCGTGTGTGTGTGTGTGTGTGTGTGTGTGTGCGCGTGTGTGAGAGAGAGAGTGTGTGTGTGTGTGTGAGTGCGTGTGTGTGTGTGTGTGTGTGTGTGTGTGTGTGTGTGTGTGAGCAAGGCTCTGTGTAGGTGCTTGTGTGTGGGGGGGTTGGGGGTTGGTGGGAAGGGGTATGTGTGTGTGTATTTTCTCTGTCTCTTTCTGTGTTTGTCTCTGTATCTGTCTCTATGTCTCTGTCTCTGTTTGTCTTCCTGTCTCTGTCTCTTTCTTTGTTTTTGTCCATCTCTCTCTCTCTCTCTCTCTCTCTCTCTCTCTCTCTCTCTGTCTCTCTCTCTCTCTGTCTCTGTTTCTACAGCTGTTTCTGTTTTTGTCCATCTTCTCTTTCTTCATCTGTGCTCTTCCTCTTCCTCCTCCTCCTCCTCCTCATCTTGTCCACCTTCTTTTATTCTGTGTCTTTTCTCTCCTTTTCACACTCTCTCTCTCTGTCTGTCTGTCTGTCTGTCTGTCTGTCTCTCTCTCTCTCTCTCTCTCTCCCCTCTCTCTCTGTGTCTCTCTCTCTCTCCTCTGTGTGTGTGTGTCTCTCTCTCTCCCATTCTGTCTGTCTGTCTCTCTCTCTCTGTCTATCTCTGCCTCTCTCGCTCTCTCATTCTGTCTCTCTATGTCTCTCTGTCTCTCTGTCTGTCTGTCTCTCTCCTTTTCTCTCTCTCTCTCCTCTCTCTGTCTCTCTCTCCTCTCTCTCTCTGTCTCTCTCTCCTTCTCTCTGTCTCTCTCTCCTCTCTCTCTCTCTCTGCGCCCCATTGTCTCCCTGTGTGTATAGACCTGTGTCTATGTCTCTCTGTAACACTTTGTGTCTCCTGTCTGTGACTCTGTCTGTCGCTCTGTTTTTCTATCTGCCTGTCTGTCTGTCTGTCTGTCTGTCTTTCTTTCTGTCTCTCTCTCTCTTATTCTCTCTCTCTCTCTCTCTCTCTCTCTCTCTCTCTCTCTCTCTCCCTGTCTGCGTCTATGTGTATCTATGTGAATGTGTACGCATCAACATACCCTCTGTCTATCTCTGTCTATCTTTCTCTCTCTCTCTCTCGCTCTCTGTCTCTCTCTCCGGAAAGCATGTGGCAATTTTTCTCAGCCACCTTTTCGTCACTGTCTTCCTCTATCCCATCCAATCTCGTCCCCCCCCCCACGCCCCTTCACTCTGGTACGACCCCATCCCTTCAACTTTTCTTCTTCTTTTTTTTTTTAATTTCTCCTGCCCACGCAGCGTCTACAGGGTTCACAAAATGTTAAGGACCTTTTTTTCTTTTTATTATTCCGACACGAAATCCAGACTATAGGCTTCAGAAACAGTTGAGGACCACCACTTTTCTAATTTACTAATGCCAATGCCACACAAGCTTCACTCAGTTCAATGTAAGGACTTACTTTTGTTTCCACACGAATAGTAAACTACAAGGTATACACAACAACAAAAAATTACGGACCTCTTTCCATACGAAGGCAAACTGCAGATTAATCATACCAAAAAAAAGTTGAGGATCACATTTCCTACGTGAAGTCAAACCAAACCGGATAAAAACCACATCATTTAAAAAAAATCGGGCAGACATTGTTTGATTCATCAATCATCAAAAAAAAAAAATTACTGAGAAAATTCGAGTCAGTCCCGTAATCGGAACAAGCACAGTCGATTGCAAAACGATTTCAGACAGAGAGACAGACAGACAGACAGAGAGACAGACAGACAGACAGACGTGTAAATAAAAGATGAACGATCAGCGAAGAAAGGGATTAGATTCATTGATCTGAAATCAAGAACCTCGACACTGAGAGGTTGAGAGAAAGAGAGACAGACAGGTACAGAGACAGAGAGAGACAGAGAGAGAGGAGATGAGTGGGAGAGAGATGAGGAAGGGAGAGAGAGGGGAGAGAGAGAGGGAGAGAGATGGAGAGGGAGAGAGAGAGATTCAAAGAAATATTGGAGAGAGATAGAGATTGGACTCGGGGGGAGGGGGGGTAGACAGACTAAGAAATAATATGTATAGACAGGCAGACACAGAGGCACACACAGAGAGGGGGGGGGGGGAGAGAGCGGGGGAGACGGAGGGGGAGAGAGAGGGGGAGAGAGAAGGGGGAGAGAGAGAGGGCAGAGAGAGAGGAGGGAGA
Source organism: Babylonia areolata (assembly GCF_041734735.1). NCBI lineage: Eukaryota > Metazoa > Mollusca > Gastropoda > Neogastropoda > Buccinidae > Babylonia > Babylonia areolata. Next base: position 30,217,376 of record NC_134881.1, read on the forward strand.
GAGGAGAGAGAGGGGGGGTGAGAGAGGGGAAGAGAGGGGGGAGAGAGAGAGAGAGGAGAGAGAGAGGGGGGAGAGAGAGGAGAGAGAGAGGGAAGAGAGGAGAGAGACAGGAGAGAGAGGGGGGAGAGAGGCAGAGAGAGGGGGGGAGGCAGAGAGAGAGGGGGAGAGAGGAAGAGAGGGGGGTGAGAGAGGGGAAGAGAGGGGGGAGAGAGAGAGGAGAGAGAGAGGGGGCAGAGAGAGAGAAAGAGGAGAGAGGGGGGGAAGAGAGGAAAGAGGGAGAGAGATAGGGAGAGAGACAGGGGAGAGAGGGGGGAGAGAGAGGGGGGAGAGGAGAGGAAGGGGAGAGAGAGGGGGAGAGAGAGATGGCAGAGAGAGAGGGGGGGAGATAGAGGGGGTGAGAGAGGGGAAGAGAGGGGAGAGGGAGAGAGGAGAGAGAGAGAAGAGGAGAGAGGAGGTGGGAGAGAGGGAGAAGAGAGGAAGAGAGACAGGAGAGAGGGAGAGGGGGAGAGTGAGGGGAGAGAGAGAGAGGGGGAGAGAGGAGAGGAAGGGGAAGAGAGAGGGGAGAGAGAGAGGGCAGAGAGAGAGGGGGGGAGAGAGGAAGAGAGGGGAGGAGGGAGAGAGGAGAGAGAGAGGGAGAGAGAGGAGAGAGATGGAGAGAGACAGGAGAGAGGGGGGAGGGAGAGGGGGGGAGAGAGGCAGAGAGAGAGGGGGGGCAGAGAGGGGGGGGGGAAGAGAGGCAGAGAGAGTCCCGTAATCGGAACAAGCACAGTCGATTTCAGAACAATTTCAGATAGAGAAACAGACAGACTGGCAGACAGACAGACGTTTAAATGAAATAGGAACGGCCAGCAAAGTAAGGGATTAAATTCATTGGCCTGAAATCAAGAACCTCGATACTGGTAAGTGGAGAGAAAGAGAGGCAGACAGACAGACAGGTACAGAGACAGAGAGAAGAGAATAGAGAAGAGTGGGATAGAGATGAGGAAGAAAGATAGAGGGAGAGAGAGAGAGGGAGCAGAGAGAGAGAGAAAGAAACAGGGAGAGAGAGAGAGAGAGAGAATGGAGTGGGGGGGGGGAGGCAGACAGACTAAGAAATAATATAGACAGGCAGACACAGAGGCACGGAGAGAGAGAGAGAGAGGGGGGGCGGGGGGAGAGGCAGAGAGAGAGAGAGAGAGAGGGCGGGGGGAGAGGCAGAGAGAGAGACAGAGAGACCGCGGCCAGGAAGGCAAGCAAAAGAAAGGAGACACACACAGACAGACAGACAGACAGACACCGGCCAGAATGAATTGTTGGGAGAAAACATCTTTTATTTATTCCCCTTGATTACCCACACAAGGGTGATAGGAGAGTGGAGCAAAGGAGAGGGGAGAAGTGTGTGTGTGGGGGGGGGGGGGGAGTGTGTGTGTGTGTGGGGGGGGTTGTGGAGTCTGAGACTGCGAGAAACAGCCGATAAAGTGATCGATTAGATTGATTGATATGAAATTAACCACTTTCACACTGAGAGAGAGAGAGAGAGAGAGTGAGAGACAGACAGACAGACAGAGACAGAGACAACGAGAGGAAAAGAAAAGGAGAGGGAGACGAGGAAGAAAGATGGACATACAAGGTGAGCACAGAGAGATGCAGAGAGACAGACAGACAGAAGAGACGAACAGACTGAGACGGATAGAGACAGAGACACAGAAACACAGAGAGTCAGCGGAAGAAGAATTGGAGAGAGAGATGACGAATAAAGATGGAGGGAGGGAAGGATTGATTGATTATTGATTGATTGATTGACATGGATACTTATATAGCGTCTATCCTCGGTCGGAGACCAAGCTCTAAGCGCTTTACAAACCATGGGGTCAGCTACTTGGGTAGAGCAAACTGACGGCTGCCATTGGGCGCTCATCATTCGTTTCCTGTGTCATTCAATCATACTTCAGTCACGCACACATACACACTCAGACAAACATGTAATATTTAACATTTTACGTGTATGACCGTTTTGTTTATTTACCCCGCCATGTAGGCAGCCATACTCCGTTTTCGGGGGTGTGCATGCTGGGTATGATCTTGTTTCCAAAACCCACCGAACGCTGACATGGATTACAGGATCTTTAACTTTAACGTGCGTATTTGATCTTCTGCTTGCCGTATACACACGAAGGGGGTTCAGGCACTGGCAGGTCTGCACATAATTATGTGGACCTGGGAGATCGGAAAAATCTCCATACTTTACCCACCAGGCGCCGTCACCGAGATTCGAACCCGGGACCCTCAGACTGAAAGTCCAATGCTTTAAGCATTCGGCTAGAGAGGAGGTACAGAGAGAGAGAGAAAGAGAGAGACAGACAGACAGACAAAGAAGAAAAATGGGAGAGAGACGAGGAAGAAATACGGAGGCAGTAAGCAGAGGAAAAGAGGGAGAGAGACAGACAGACAGAGAGAGAGACAGAGACAAAACAATAACTATACATATCGGATGTCCCCCAGAAAGTGAACCGCTTTTTGACAAGTATTTTCTCAGTGACAGAGAAACCGAATTCGTTGAACATTTTCACACAGTAACCTTATCATCAACAAGTCTGCAAAATATCTAAAAGTTCGGACGCAAATTATGCGAGTATTGTCAAATTCAAAACAGCATGTCAAAAAATCCAATATCAGAGGAAAACTCACTTATTTCAGTTTATGCTCAATGTGGCCTCCATCTTCCTCCACGACTAAACGAAGCCGTTTCTTCCAAGCAGAAATGCTTTTACGTATTTCACAAATGTGATATTTTGCAGACTTGTTGATGATACCCTAAGGTTACTGTGTGAAACTTTTCAGTGAATTCGGTTTCTCTATCACTGAGAAAATACTTGTCAAAAAGCGGTTCACCTTTTTGGGGACACCCGAAAAATGAGACAGAAATTCTGCAAAAGCTGGTTTGTCAGAATTCAAAAGCGTTTGGGATAACTGTTTTCGATTATTCTGCTTGATGAGAGAAACAGATACACAGACAGACAGATAGACGAGATGCTAGAATGCGTTTTTATATGCAATAGGAGAAACATCGGCTGTTGGAATTTCGTTATAATTTTGTTGAGACGAAGCTAGGAGAAGGATAGAGTGGGGGGTTGGGAAGGGGGGGGAATAAGTGAAGGGGTGGGTGGGGGATAATGGGAAAATGAGATGATTCATTTGATCGAACAAACAACTTGACACTGCGTAACCTGCCCGAATCAAAATCGTATGTCCAGTATGATTCATTCGGACGAACAGGCAATGCATTCAATTTTCACATCCATTAAACATGGAGACCGCTTTTAGAATACATTTTGTGTTAATGGATAAGCGGCGGTTTGTCTTATTGTTGTTGATGTTGCCGCTGATGATGTTGTTGTTGTTGGTATTTGTATTTGTATTTCATTTTATCACAACAGATTTCTCTGTGTGAAATTCGGGCTGCTGCTCTCCCAAGGAAGAGGAGAGCGCGTCGCCACACTAGAGCGCCACCCATTTCTTTGGTATTTTTGTCCTGCGTGCAGTTTTATTTCTTTTTCCTATGGAAGTGGTGGTGATGGTGCATCACTGGGTAAACTGAATAAACAGAAATATCGTCAAATCGATTGCAAGAAGTCACCAAGCAGATTTTCTTTCAGTTTTTCCATCGACTTCTCTCTGTCTGTCTGTCTGTCTGTCTGTCTGTCTGTCTCTCTCTCTCTCTCTCTCTCTCTCTCTCTCTCTTTATGTCTATTTATATGATCTCTCTCTCTCTCTCTTTATGTCTATTTATATGCTCTCTCTCTCTATCTCTCTGTTTCATGTGTGTGTGTGTGCGTGTGTGTGTGTGTGTGTGTGTGTGTGTGTGTGTGTGTGTGTGTGTGTGTGTGTGTGTGTGTGCGTGTGTGTGTCACTCTGTGTTTGCGTGCGCGCGCGCGCGCGTGTATGTGTGTGTGTGTGTGTGTGTTCAGTTTAACTTCTTTTCACAGAATGTGCTGTTTGATCAAGAAGCAACAGCAAAAACAACACAGCCCATC
>NC_134881.1:30223888-30318888 GCF_041734735.1 Babylonia areolata
TTGGGAGAGGGAGAAGGGCAGTTTGTGCCATGCTACTGGAAAGGGGTTGGGAGAGGGAGAAGGGCAGTTTGTGCCATGCTACTGGAAGGAGGTTGGGAGAGTGAGAAGGGCAGTTTGTTCCATGCTACTGGAAAGGGGTGGGAAGTGTGAGAAGGGCAGTTTGTTCCATGCTACTGGAAAGGGGTTGGAAGTGTGAGAAGGGCAGTTTGTTCCATGGTACTGGAAAGAGGTTGGAAGTGTGAGAAGGGCAGTTTGTTCCATGCTACTGGAAAGGGGTTGGAAGTGTGAGAAGGGCAGTTTGTTCCATGCTACTGGAAAGGGGTGGGAAGAGTGAGAAGGGCAGTTTGTTCCATGCTACTGGAAAGGGGTGGTGAGAGTGAGAACGGGCAGTTTGTTCCATGCTACTGGAAAGGGGTTGGAAGTGTGAGAACTGAAGGGCAGTTTGTTCCATGCTACTGGAAAGGGGTTGGAAGAGTGAGAAGGGCAGTTTGTTCCATGCTACTGGAAAGGGGTTGGAAAAGTGAGTAGGGCAGTTTGTTCCATGCTGCAGGAAAGAGGTGGGAAGAGTGAGAAGGGCAGTTTGTTCCATGCTGCAGGAAAGGGGTTGGAAGTGTGAGAAGGGCAGTTTGTTCCATGCTACTGGAAAGAGGTTGGAAGAGTGAGAAGGGCAGTTTGTTCCATGCTACTGGAAAGGGGTTGGAAGTGTGAGAAGGGCAGTTTGTTCCATGCTACTGGAAAGGGGTTGGGACAGGGAGAAGGGCAGTTTGTTCCATGCTACTGGAAAGAGGTTGGAAGAGTGAGAAGGGCAGTTTGTTCCATGCTACTGGAAAGGGGTTGGAAGTGTGAGAAGGGCAGTTTGTTCCATGCTACTGGAAAGGGGTTGGGAGTGTGAGAAGGGCAGTTTGTTCCATGCTACTGGAAAGGGGTTGGGACAGGGAGAAGGGCAGTTTGTTCCATGCTACTGGAAAGGGGTTGGAAGTGTGAGAAGGGCAGTTTGTTCCATGCTGCTGGAAAGGGGTTGGAAGTGTGAGAAGGGCAGTTTGTTCCGTGCTACTGGAAAGGGGTTGGGAGTGTGAGAAGGGCAGTTTGTTCCATGCTACTGGAAAGGGGTTGGGACAGGGAGAAGGGCAGTTTGTTCCATGCTACTGGAAAGGGGTTGGAAGTGTGAGAAGGGCAGTTTGTTCCATGCTGCTGGAAAGGGGTTGGAAGTGTGAGAAGGGCAGTTTGTTCCATGCTACTGGAAAGGGGTTGGAAGTGTGAGAAGGGCAGTTTGTTCCATGCTACTGGAAAGGGGTTGGAAGTGTGAGAAGGGCAGTTTGTTCCATGCTGCTGGAAAGGGGTTGGAAGTGTGAGAAGGGCAGTTTGTTCCATGCTACTGGAAAGGGGTTGGAAGTGTGAGTAGGGCAGTTTGTTCCATGGTACTGGAAAGAGGTTGGAAGTGTGAGTAGGGCAGTTTGTTCCATGGTACTGGAAAGAGGTTGGAAGTGTGAGTAGGGCAGTTTGTTCCATGCTACTGGAAAGAGGTGTGAAGTGTGAGAGGGGCAGTTTGTTCCATGCTACTGGAAAGGGGTTGGAAGAGTGAGAAGGGCAGTTTGTTCCATGCTGCTGGAATAGAGGTGGGGAGAGTTGTTGTTGTTGTTGTTGTTGTTGTTTTCTTAAACACAAACTGACAGAAACATGGACAACTCTCTTTTTTTTTATTCTTTCACGTGTGATCAGTGTATGCTGCACGCGGAACCTCGGTTTATCGTCTCATCCAAATGACTAGCTCTCGAACCACCAATCAAGGTCTAGTGGATGGCGTAGTGATGATGCTGTTCCGTATTATCAGAAGTCTCGAACCCGTGGACTGTGTCTTCCCAGTTAGGCGCATTAGCACGGGGCCACCGCTCCTCTTATGCCAGACACAGTTTGTTGTGGCTGTTCTTATAATCTGTATATGTATGTGTCTGTGTATGTCTGGCTTGCTGGTCTGTCTGTCAGTCAGCCAGTCTATCTGTCTATCTGTCTTTCTTTCTTTGTCTCTGTCTGTCCTCTGTCTCTGTCTCTTTGTTTTCTGTCTGTCTGTCTGTCTCTGTCCCCGTCTCTGTCTGTTTGTCTGTCTGCCTCTGTGTGTGTGTGTGTGTGTGTGTGTGTGTGTGTGTGTGTGTGTGTGTGTGTGTGTGTGTGTGTCCTCTCTATCTGTCAATCTGTCTGTCTGTCTGTCTGTCTGTCTGTCTCTCTCTCTCTCTCTCTCTCTCTCTCCTCCCCCCCCCCCCCCCCGCCCCCCCACCTCTTCGTGTTCTCGTTCCCTCTCTTCTTGACGGATGCAGAATTGGGAAATGGAGTCCTTAACTTATAGCGATCAGTATATGCATACAGAGGAGGGAAAGGGCATGGAGGAGGGAGATAGGTGCTTAGGGAAAACGAGGGAACTGGTGCCTTGTAGAAATATTGATCTTGAGGGGAAGGTGGGGGTTTGGGGTGGGGGTGGGGGGTTGGGGGAGGGGAGCGTAGGGTTAGGAGAGGGGTGGGCAAGGGGAGACAATTAGATAGTTGGATCCAATGCGAGCGAAAGGAGTTCTCCCCCCCCCCCCTTCTCATAGCCAAAGCTCCCGTACAGAACTCCTTCACCCTCCTCCAACTCCCTAACCCTCCAGCCCCCACCCCAAAGGAAAAAAAGAAACGTACTATGCGCTACCTCCTCTTCTCCCCACCCACTTCCCTTCTTCCCTGCCCCCTCCTCTTCCTCCTCTTCCCCTCCTCCTCCTCTTCCTCTTCCTCCTCCGTCCCTCCCTTCCCCTTTTCTCTTGGCTGTCACTAGTGGTGGTGGGAGGGGTAGGATTAGGAGGGCGGAGTGGGGGGGGGAGGAAGGGGTCAGAGGGGAGGTCGGGGGGGGGGAAGGGGACTCAACCCAGTTGCGTCTGCTTTTCCATTCTGATCGATATAATGCCAACAAGAAGAAGATACTACCGTGATTGCTTTTGCTGTCCTCATGGGCTTCTGGGGCTGGAGAAGGTAGGCTTGGACTTGGACTTGGAGTGAGTGAGTGAGCGAGTGAGCGAGTTATTCACCGTGCAAGTCAGTCTCGTCTCTCCTCCAGTTGTCGCTCCTGCCTGGCCTGGCCTGGCTTTGGGTGTCTGGTTTCTGTCTTACTTGCTCGGTGCGTTCAGGGGGACGCCACGAGGTGGGTTTTTTTTTTTTTTTTTTTTCGGGGAACCGTTGCTTGTTGTCGGCTGCTCTGTGCAGTTGTGGGGTGTGGTGGGTGGAGGGGAGGGGAGAGTGGGAGGAGGGGGGATTGTAGGGGGGGGGGTTCGGGGGGGGGCAGTGTTGTTGTTGTTGTTGATTGAGGGGGTTGTGATGGGCTACTCGTTTGTTGTTATTAGTATCTTGATGTGTTTACTTTTTTTTTTATGTCAACTGTGATTATTAATTTTATTTCATGTTCATGGGTGTTTTTTTCATAACCCGTTAGGCAAGGTAGGCTCTCAAGGACTGACCAACACGTTGGATTTATGCCGCCAGGGTCGGGCATCTTATTTGTATTTGCATTTGTATTTCATTTTATCACAACCGATTTTTCTGTGTGAAATTCAGGCTGCTCTCCCCAGGGAGAGCGCATCGCTACACTACAGCGCCACCCTTTTCTTCTTTTTTTTTCTTTTTTTTTTTTTTTTTTTTCCTGCGTGCAGTTTTATTTGTTTTCCTATCAAAGTGGATTTTTTTTTTTTTTTTTTTACAGAATTTTGCCAGGAACATCCCTTTTGTTGCCGTAGGTTCTTTTACGTGCGCTAAGTGCATGCTGCACACGGGACCTCGGTTTATGGTCTCATCCGAATGACTAGCGTCCAGACCACCACTCAAGGTCTAGTGGAGGGGGAGAAAAATATCGGCGGCTGAGCCGTGATTCGAACCAGCGCAATCAGATTCTCTCGCTTCCTAGGCGGACGCGTTAACTCTAGGCCATCACTCCACATATATCTTATCTTTTTCTGTTTCTACAGCAGATGTGGGGTAGCGTATATGGATCAGTCCGCTTCAACGCCGGCCTCCTTAATACTAAAACGGGAACGGAAACTCGTTTGTTGTGATAATGCGTCGGAAAACGTTAGCCGTGTGACTTGAGTGAGTGGCTGATGGGTTTTCCCGTTTGTGTTCAATGGGATTTATGATTGAATTGTTGGCAGTGTGTTTCTGTCTCTCGTGTTTGTTTGTTTTTCAATCTGTGTGATTCTTTCTTTCCGATTTTCACTCTGTCATTGGTGTCTGTTCCTTACTGTCTCTGTGTCTATCTGTCATCTGTCTTTCTCTGTCTCTGTGTCTATCTGCCATCTGTTTGTCTCTGTGTCTGTCATCTGTTTGTCTCTGTGTCTATCTGTCATCTGTCTGTCTCTGTCTCTGTGTCTATCTGTCATCTGTCTGTCTCTGTGTCTATCTGTCATCTGTCTGTCTCTGTCTCTGTGTCTATCTGTCATCTGTCTGTCTCTGTGTCTGTGTCTGTGTCTGTCTGCCATCTGTCTGTCTCTGTGTCTATCTGTCATCTGTCTGTCTCTGTCTCTGTGTCTATTTGTCATCTGTCTGTCTCTGTGTCTGTCTGTCTCTGTCTCTGTGTCTATCTGCCATCTGTCTGTCCCTGTGTCTATCTGTCATGTCTTTCTCTGTCTCTGTGTCTATCTGTCATCTGTCTTTCTCTGTCTCTGTGTCTATCTGTCATCTGTCTTTCTCTGTCTCTGTGTCTATCTGTCATGTCTTTCTCTGTCTCTGTGTCTATTTGTCATCTGTTTGTCTCTGTGTCTGTGTCCATCTGCCATCTGTCTGTCTCTGTCTCTGTGTCTGTCTGTCATCTGTCTTTCTCTGTCTCTGTGTCCGTCTGCCATATGTCTGTCTCTGTGTCTATCTGTCATCTGTCTGTCTCTGTCTCTGTGTCTATTTGTCATCTGTCTGTCTGTCTATCTGTCATCTGTCTGTCTCTGTCTCTGTGTCAATCTGTCATGTGTCTGCCTCTGTGTCTGTCTGTCTGTCGTTGTGTCTATCTGTCATCTGTCTGCCTCTGTCTGTTGGTCGGTCTGTGTCTCTCTCTTTTTCTCTCAATGTCTCTCTCTCTCGCTTTCTCTCTCTCTCTCTCTCTCTCTCTCTCTCACACACACACACACACACACACACACACACACACTGTAACCCTTTACCCAACTTTCTTCCTGTTTTTTGGGGGTGTTTCACTGTGCATTTAGCTGTTGTCGCCGCTCGGGTGTCTTGTGTCGTGATGTCGGCCAGCTAGCATCAGGGAGGTCGCTGATGATGCGTTCGTGTTCGTAACTGTTGTCAGCAAGCGATTAATGATGAGTCAGCCAGCGATTAATGATGAGTTCTATTTCGAGAGTATTTGCGATTACGGCTCTCTCTCTCTCTCTCTCTCTCTCTCTCTCTCTCTCTCTCTCTCTCTCTCTCTCTCTCTCTCTCTCTCTCTCTCTCTCTGTCCTTTCTTTCTCTGTCTGTCTCTCTGCCTGTCTATCTCCCTGTCTCTTTGTCTCTGTCTCTCTCTGCCCTCACCCCTTTCTCTCTCTCTCCTTCTCTGTCTGTCTTTCTCTCTGTCTCTGTCTATCGCTTCCTCTCTTTCTGTCTCTGTCTGTCTGTCTGTCTCTCTCTCTGTCTCTCTCTCTCTCTCTCTCTCTCTCTCTCTCTCTCTACCTGTCTCCTTGTTCCTCTGTGTGTGTGTGTGTGTGTGTGTGTGTCTGTGTGTCTTCCTGTCTGTCGTCCTGTTTCTGTATCTCTGTCTCTGTATGAATCTCTCTCTCTCTCTCTCTCTCTCTCTCTCTCTCTCTCTCTCTCTCTCTCTGGGTTATGTCTCGTCCACATAAAGCATACGAGTAAGTGTTTGCTGTTGTGACTCGGTTGACCAGCGGCATCAAAGAGATTTTTGCTGCTGCTGCTGCTGTTGCTGATGATGATGATGATGTGTTCGTCAGTGTTTATAATTGTTGTCAGCGAGCAATTAATGATCTGTTCATGCGATTGTATGTATGTACACAAGAGAGAGAGAGGGAGAGAGAGAGAGAGAGAGTATTGACAGAAGTCGTGTTAACACACACACACACGCGCGCGCGCGCGCGCACGCACGCACGCACGCACACACACACACACACACACACACACACACACACACACACACACACACACACACACACAAAGAGAGAGAGAGAGTAATGCAAAATAGTATTGGTCGCATTTGTCCTGGTTTAATTGAACATCGATTTTAATTTAAACGATTTTGGACGTGTAGTCAAGTGCAAAAGATTAATGCCTGTTTTCTGTGGATCTATATCTGTTTCTTCCACATGTGTTTGTGTGTGTGTGTGTGTGTGTGTGTGTGTGTGTGTGTGTGTGTGTGTGTGTGTGTGCGTGCACGGGTATGAATGTGTGTGTGTATGTGTGTGTGTGTGTGTGTGTGTGTGTGTGTGTGTGTGTGTGTGTGTGTGTGTGTGTGTGTGTGTGTGAGTGTGTGAGTGTGTGTGTGATTTGTGTCTGTCTAACTGACGTGTTTGAGAAGTTTGAAAGCGCAATACAAATGTACTGGTAGTGGCATTTGTAGAATTACTACTACTGTTATTATTGGCTATCATAATCATCCCCATCATCATCATCATCGTTGTCGTCAAAGTTATCATTACCAACATCAAGACCATCATCGTTGTTGTTGTTGTTATCATCATCATCATCACCATTTGTAGTAGTATCATTATCATTATCATTCCTGTTGTTGTCCTTTTCATTATCACTGTGATGATGAACACTGTGTCGGTGTCTGTGTGTTGCTGGCCAGACGGGTGAGGATGCAGTGAGGGGCATGGAAGCGGACGCCCGATGGACAGCAGCAGCCATGAGAGAGGCAGCAGCAGCAGCACGGCACACGCCAGACGGTCCGGCAACAGCAGGGCTGGTGGTGGGGGTGGAGGCGGAGAAGGGGGCGGCAGAACCCCCTCCGGAATGCCCAGCAAGGCCTCACATCATCAACAACAACAACAACAACAGCCCAACGCCTCTCGCGGGGGTGGTCGTCCTACCTCCAGGACTCCAGCCCCCAAGACCCCCCACCAGGGCGAGGTGTCCGATAAGGTGACCCCAGCCCCTGCACCCCCTGCCTCCTTCCCGCTGGTCAGCCTGAAGGATGTGGTGTCCGCCTCACGGTCCTCCAGAGGACCCGCCCAGCCCTCTGCTGAAGGGCCCCACACCGGAGGGGGCCGGGGAGGAGGGGGGCAGGCCTCAGCCACCTCGCAGGACGGGAGCCGGGGAGAGTCTGCCGCCCCGAGGACTAACCCCCGTCGCGAGAAAACGGATCAACGACGTCATCAACAAGGCGGAGGGACGTCCGCGGAGGCCGACAAAAGCAAGAAACCGCCATCGTCAAAGTCAGGTCACCCGTCGTCGTCGGATCGCAAAACGCCGGCTCCGGCGTCTAAAACGCAGCCTGAAAGCAAGACCAAAAGCGGCAGCAACAGTAGCAACACTCGTGCCAAGGGCAGTTCCGCAGAGACTCAGGACGCTGCCAAAACTGCCCGTAGCTCCCCTAGCAGGTCGAAAAAGTCCGTCGGGAATGAGACGGGCACTAAAGACTCTAGCAGTAAGACCCCGCCCCGGGCCAAGAAAAAGACCCCGCGGGGGCGGACTGTGCACGATTCCAGTGAGTTCGGGGAGGTGAAGGAGAAACAAGGCAACGACCTGATCATCACTTCCCAGCCACCCCCCTCCTCTCACGACCTGACTTCTTCCTCCAGCAAGGAAACCAGCAACACTTCATCATCACAGAGAACCACGGCTGAGGTGGTCAGTCAAAGGACGGGCCTCTCCACCGTTCAACAACAGCAACAACAACAACAACACCAACATATGACCTCCACCCAACCCATCCCACCCATCTTTCCTAAGCCACCACCCCCTCCCACCGCCACCTCCACCACCGCCGCCGCAGCAGCCGCCACTACCACCACCAAACCCAGCGCCTTTCAGGTCCAGCTCGTGCCGGAGCTGAGTCAGCAGTCTTCCTTCTTCTCGCTGAACAAAGTGCCCAGCCACTCTTCCACCTCCTCCGACGTACAGTCCGAGGTGTGCGTGGATCTGCCGGACTACTCCGAGATGCCTGCCACGGGCCACGACATCATCCCGGAGGACCTTCAGGAAGGAGGAGCGGGAGCAGGGGGAGGGGTTCCGGGAGACGGGAGGACCCTGTCGCTGCGCTTCCCTTCCGCCCCGTACCGACGTCTAGGCAGGATCGGGAGGCGGCGCCCCGCGTGCCTGTCGGCGCTGAGCACCGCGGCGGTGCTGGCGCTGTCCCTGCTGCTCTTCCTGCCCGTGCTGCTGCTGGTGCTGCTGCTGGTGCCGCTCTGCCTCTTCCTCAAGTGGCTGTGCAGCCTGTGCTGCTGCTGCGGACCGCTGTGGGGCCGCTGCTGCATCGGCTGTTGCCACACCCACCTCACCGCCCCGGAGCGCCTGTGGGTGCAGAAGGGGGCTGACGGGGGCGGGGGCCGGCTGACCCCCGTGGCGCAGTGCGTCATCGTGCTGCAGCGGGGGCTGAGCACGGAGAGGCTGAGGCACCTTCTGGATGCCCGCCTCCTATCCTTGGAGAACCGGCACGGGCGGCGCGTCTACCCCAGGTTCACTCAGCGCGTGGAGAAGTTCTGCTGCGGCTACGCCTGGGTGCCCGACCACCACTTCGTGCTCAACAGCCACGTCTTCAACATGCCCGGCTACATCGAGAGTCTGGAGGACCTGCAGGTCAGTGCAGTGATGATTCACAGAGGGAGAGAGAGAGGGGGGTGAGAGGGTGAGGGAGGAGAGAGACAGACAGACAGGTAGACAGAGAGAGGGTGAGGGGGGGGGGAGAGATGGTGAGGGTCACCGAGAGAAAGGGGGAGGGAGGGAGGCAGGGAAGGGGGGTTTTGAATCCACGTTTCTTATCCTCTTCTTCCCTGTGTGACTGACGTAGTGAACGTCCACGCCTTACTGTGGACACTATTCGGGGAAAGATAAAGAGTGAGATAGAGGACGGGAAAAGGCGCTGCACTGTAGTGACCCACTCTCTCTCCCCACTGAGAGAGCAAGTCTTTCACACCCACACACACACACACATCCACACCCACACCCACACACACAAGGAAGTTGAACAGAACAACACAACGCAACCCAACGTAATGCAACAACACCAGAACATTAACATGTGAACATGATGAATAGATGGATACATAGATATAGATAAATTGATAGATGAATAGAAAATGAGATAGACAGATAATTAGATGAATAGATAGATAGATAGATAGACAGATTAACAAATGAATAAATAAGTAAATAAATAAACTAAAACATCATCAGGAGGAGCAAAGGAGACAGCATTGAAGACGATAATTATATGATAACTTTCTTCTTCTTCTTCTTCTTCTTCTTCTTCTTCTTCTGGTGCTGTCTCCTGTCTTGTCCAGACGAAAGGCCGAAGGACAGGATCGATGAAACATCGGTCTGTTGTTCTTCCCGAGTCGCTTCACCTCATCAGACGGCCCTTCCCCCTCCCCTCCCCTCCCCTCACTTCTCACTGTTCCTTGTGCACGTGCATGACCTACTGACCCCGCTGACATTTCCTGCTCTTGGGCTGTGTGTTGTTTGTTCGGGGGAAAATGTTTGCTGTTTAGGGGAAATAAAGCACAGAGAGAGAGAGAGAGAGAGAGAGAGAGAGAGAGAGAAATGAAGGAAGGATGGAGGGAAGGAAGGAAGGAAGAAAGGAATGGAGAAAGAAAAGAAGACAGAAAGTAAGAATGTGTGACTGATCGTTTTCAAAATATGAAGGAAAAAAAAACTTGATGGAGGAAAGAAAGAGAAAGACTAAATGGATAGATAGATTGACAGAGAATGGACGAATCAATGGACTGTCTGAGGCCTTTGCTTAAAAAAAATTTTAAAAAAATAAAAATAAAAAAAAACAGAAAGGGTATACAACAGCAGTACAAGTCACATATCTATATATAAAAAAACCTAAATAAATAAGCAATTAATTAAATAAGTAAAAGAATGAAAATAATACATCATCAGGAGGACGAAGACGCCTCATCTAATCGGAAGACCCATCCCCTCTCCCCATTACACACTTCTCCTTGTGCACGTGCATGACCTACTGACCCTGCTGACATTTCCTGCTCTCACATTACAGGAGTCTTTGGGCTGCCTGTTGTTTGTTCGGGAGAAAATAATTGCCGTTTAGGGACAGGAAGAAAAAATAAGAAAGGAAGAAAGAAACGGAGGAAGAAAAAAAAAAGGGAAGGAAGGAAGGTAGATAGTGAGAAAAAAGAAAGAAAAGGAAGAAAGAAAGAAAGACAAAAATTACATGCAATGTCGTGTTGCCGATTTCTTCGCATAAGTCAGTATCATAATCAAAGCATTCGGAAACAATTACCACATTCAAAGAGGGAAAGAATGCCTGAATGAATTGTTGTTGTTGTTGTTTAAAGACTTGATGGGAAACAGAAAGAAAGAAAATGAACGAATTGATAAATGGATTATTAGAGAATGGACGAATCATTGAATGGTTTAACCAAAACCTTTACTGACGGCGGAAAGGAAGGATAGGAGGACGGACGGACGGACGGACGGACGAGTTGATGAACGAATGAGTGAGCACTCAAACACGTAACAACTTACACTTTCCGGCATCTAAGAAGACGGGAATCCAAGTGTTGCATCTTTGAAAACACACGCAGGGTGTCTGTCTACATTCTCTTTATTTACCAAAACGCTAATGAACAGAAAGTGAGGTAGGTATACAGAATGAAAATTAAAGACAAAAAAAAAACAGAAAGAGAGGGGTTCAGAAGAAAAGAGTGGAGTGATGACCTACAGGTAACGCGTCCGCCTTGGAAGCGAGAGAATCTGAGCGCGCTGGTTCGAATCACGGCTCAGCCGCCGATATTTTCTCCCCCTCTACTAAACCTTGAGTGGTGGTCTGGACGCTAATCTTTCGGATGAGACGATAAACCGATGTCCCTTGTGCAGCATGCACATAGCGCGCGTGAAAGAGCCCACGGCAACAAAAGGGTTGTTTCTGGCAAAATTCTGTAGAAAAATCCACTTCGATAGGAAAAACAAATAAAACTGCACGCAGGAAAAAATACAAAAAATGGGTGGTGCTGCACTGTAGCTCTCGCTGGGGAGAGCAGCCCGAATTTCACACAGAGAAATCTGTTGTGATAAAAAAAAATTTAAAAAAAAGGAAATACAAAAAATACAACAACAACAAAATACAAAATAAAATATGTAAGTGGATGTTCAAACAAAGAAGAAAGAGAAGGGGTGACAGAGTGAAAGAGAGAAAGAGAGACAGACAGACAGACAGAGACAAAGGTTGGTTGTTCATTTCACGCAGAGCGACAAATAGACATGCGCACTTTACTTTCTTGCTTACTTACTTTCTTGCTTATTTACTTGCTTGCTTGCTTTCTTGCTCACTCTTTCGCTCACTCACTCACTGACATCTACTTCCTTCTTTACTTATTTTCTTTCTTCCTTGCTTACTTACTTCTGTGAGAGCTGTATTATCAATGGTTTCTCCAGTCAATGGGAAACCATTTACAGCTTAGTCGGACTATGACTCTCAAACTAGGAGGCAAAATTGCACTGGCTCTTAGTGCTGCAGCCTTGTGGGCTAGTTGGCCTTTGGGAACCATCCCAACGCTGACTGTCCTAAAACCCTCTTGGCCGAGAGAGTGGGGATGTAACTTGGGCAAGACACTCTCCACTATAATCAAATTCTAGCCCAAATAGTCGGAACAGCAGCTGCCTCCTCTGCTGTTCTGATGGTCATAGTCGGACACGACTGGCTATCATAAAATAAAATAAAAAACTTCCTTACTTACTAACTTACTTCCCCCTTCTTCCTGCCATGTGGCACATAAGGCCACCAGCTGAGAGCTCCACTGCTGCCTGTAATGTGTTCGCTCTCAAGCAGTGTGCGTCCGCAGTCTTTGAATCGTTCAATGCATCGTTATTTTCGTTGACACTGATATTTTATACATTCGAACAGAAAATGACGAGTTTTCCATGTTATCATGAAATAGACTTCTTTTTTTTTTTTTACGGTCTTATTTTTGTCTGCGTTATTGATACCGGTACCCTGAAAGACAGACAGACAGACAGATAGACAGACAGAGGTGGAGGCAGAGACAGACAGGCTGCCAGACAGCCAGACAGTCAGAGACCTTGTTAGGATTGAACCTTGAACCTCTTGTTCCTAGGCTAGGCACTTGACTCACTGTGCCACCTTTCCTTGATAGGCCTGTGTCCCCGTTGCGTTAGACATTTACAAGCGTGCGTAAAACAAAAACAAAACAAAACAGGCGCAAAAGCTGAATGGTTAAAGCGTTGGACTTTCAATCTGAGGGTCCCGTGTTCGAATCTCGGTGACGGCGCCTGGTGGGTAAAGGGTGGAGATTTTTCCGATCTCCCACGTCAACATATGTGCAGATCTGCCAGTTCCTGAACCCCCTTCGTGTGTATACGCACGCAGAAAATCAAATACGCACGTTAAAGATGCCTGTAATCCATGTCAGCGTTCGGTGGGTTATGGAAACAAGAACATACCCAGCATGCACACCCCCGAAAATGAAATATGGCTGCCTACATGCCGGGTTAAATAAACAAAAACGGTCACACACGTAAATTGTTAAATGTTACATGTTTGTCTGAGTGTGTAGGTGTGCGTGCCTGAATATCTGATTGAATGACACAGGAAACGAATGATGAGCGCCTAATGGCAGCCGTCAGTCGTCTCTACCTAGGTAGGCAGCCTGTTGTGTAAGTGACTCCGTGTTTGTAAAGCGCTTAGAGCTTGGTCTACGAACGAGGATAGGCGCTATGTATGTATCCATATAAAAAAAATGGTCAGGATTCTCCAAGCCGGCAACAGTGGTCCATTATCATAGATATTGACATGACGTAATCATCGCATCCAAGCAACAGACGGAAAGAAAATATGAGGTCCAGACACATATAAGCTCTACGTTATTATATGTGTTGATAATGCACACGCGTCCGCAGAGACAGAATGTGGATGGGTGGGGGAGGGAGGACATTAGAGGGGAGAGAAGGGAGAGAGGGGGGACGTTAGAGGGGACAGCGGGGGGACGTTAGAGGCGAGAGAAGGGAGAGAGGGGGGACGTTAGAGGGGAGAGAAGGGAGAGAGGGGGGACGTTAGACGGGAGAGAAGGGAGAGAGGGGGGACGTTAGAGGGGAGAGAAGGGAGAGAGGGGGACGTTAGAGGGGAGAGAAGGGAGAGAGGGGGGACGTTAGTGGGGAGAGAAGGGAGAGAGGGGGACGTTAGAGGGGAGAGAGGAAGACGTTAGAGGGGAGAGAAGGGAGAGAGGGGGGGACGTTTGAGGGGAGAGAGGGGGGACGTTAGAGGGGAGAGAAGGGAGAGAGGGGGACGTTAGAGGGGAGAGAAGGGAGAGAGGGGGGACGTTAGTGGGGAGAGAGGGGGACGTTAGAGGGGAGAGAGGAAGACGTTAGAGGGGAGAGAAGGGAGAGAGGGGGGGACGTTTGAGGGGAGAGAGGGGGGACGTTAGAGGGGAGAGAAGGGAGAGAGGGGGACGTTAGAGGGGAGAGAAGGGAGAGAGGGGGACGTTAGAGGGGAGAGAGGGGGACGTTAGTGGGGAGAGAGGGGGACGTTAGAGGGGAGAGAAGGGAGAGAGGGGGACGTTAGAGGGGAGAGAAGGGAGAGAGGGGGGACGTTAGAGGGGAGAGAAGGGAGAGAGGGGGACGTTAGAGGGGAGAGAGGGGGGACGTTAGAGGGGAGAGAAGGGAGAGAGGGGGACGTTAGAGGGGAGAGAAGGGAGAGATGGGGGACGTTAGAGCGGAGAGAAGAGAGAGAGAGGGGGACGTTAGAGGGGAGAGAAGGGAGAGATGGGGGACGTTAGAGGGGGGAGAGGGGGGACGTTAGAGGGGAGAGAAGGGAGAGAGGGGGACGTTAGAGGGGAGAGAGGGGGACGTTAGAGGGGAGAGAGGGGGGACGTTAGAGGGGAGTGAATGGAGAGAGGAAGTGAGAAAAGAAGCGAAATAGAGGGAAGAGAGAGACGGGGAAAGACAAGAGTAGGAAGGGAGAGAGAGACAGACAGATACAGGAAGAGGGAGGGGAGAAAGAGAGAGAGATATTCTATGTCAGTTTCAAGGAGGTGTCAAAGCGTGCGGACTGATCCATATACGCTACACCACATCTGCTGTTCACACACACACACACACACACACACACACACACACACACACACACACACACACACCGGCACACACGCAGTCTCACACGCAGAATCTCACATAAAATTATGTGCACAAAACATTCACAGCGTGGATGAAAAGCAGTCTGGAACTGTGATGAGCAGAGATTTTCTTTGATGTCGGTAACAAATTTCGTGAGGTTTGAAAATTCTCAACGGCTGAGACATCGCCTTACTGAGATTGTGTGTGTGATCATAAAATAAAAACTTTCTTAGACTTCCTGTAGACAAACTTATTGTATTACTCTTTGTTCGTCACAACATATTTTTCTGCTTGAAATTCAGACTGCTCTCCCCACGGAGAGCGCATCACTATACTGATAGCGCCACCCATTTATGTGTTTTTTGTTTTTTTGTTTGTTTGTTGTTGTTGTTGCCAGCAATTTCATTTGTTTTTCTGTCGAAGTGGATTTTTCTACATAATTTTTCCAAGGACAACCCTTTTGTTACGGTGGGTTCTTTTACGTGCGCTAAATGCATGCTGCACATAGGACCTCGGTTTATCGTGTCATTCGAATGGCTTTTGTCCAGATCACCACTCAAGGTCTAGTGGAGGGGGAGAAAATACTAGCGACTGTAGGATTCGCACCAGTGCGCTCAGATCCTCTCGTTTCCAAGGCGGACACGTTACCTCTAGGCCAACACTCCACATGTTAACTCTATTTAATCACTGTCATTCTTATTCAGTGGTTGGTTGCTCGCTGTTTTCCGTCTGGTATACTAATCATTGTTTCAAAAAAAATAATAATGATAATAAAATAAAAAGATCAATGACATATTTTGCTTCCTTTCTTTCATGGATGGTCATTAAGTCACCGTCTGTTCACTAAAGTGTGGCGCTGGGAGGGGGGGTGGAGGGGCTTTGTGGGGGGGGGGGGGTGCGTATGCAGTGTATGTGTGTGAGAACTTGCTCGAACTGTACAAATATTACGAAAATTAGGGGATGGAAACAAACTAAAGAATGGATTTATTTAACCGTAAAATCAACTGGCTGATAAAAACAGACAAGATTCAAATGTCAGAACACTTAAAGGCAATACTTACAACATACCCGTTGGTTGTATTTGCTCTTTTCATGTATTGTGGAAAAAAACGTTTAGTTATTTTCTCCCCATTCTATAGAAATAATACCACTGTGTCCGTTTGATTGTTCGTTCTTTTCGTGTGATATCCGTTGTTGTGAAAATATGTTTTAATGAAACTTTCTTTTCCAAACATGACTTTCAAAAGGACGTGAACAATAAGTCAAAACAAACCGAATTCCATAGAAAATTGGTTTCCTTACCAAGGACTTGTTGGACACGGAACGTGAATCTTCTTCTTTTTTTTCTGCGTTATCTGTTTTAAGTTAACTGTCCAAAGAGAATGTTGTACCTGTGCTTGATTCTACCTTGCATGTGTGACCATGTACGTCCTGCTGTCAGCATTGCTACTCTTGATAAACTTTGTACGTTGAAGACCCCTCATGTTGTTTGCTTGTTTGCTTGTTTGTTTTCTGGTCTTGTTTTTGTTGTTGTTGTTGTTCTTCTTCTTCTTCTTCTTCTTCGTCCCCCTCCTCCTCCATCACCACCACCACCTTCTTTTTCTCCTTCTTCTGCTTCATGTTTATCTTTCTATTCTTCTCCTCTCCCCCTTCTTCTTTTCATTCTCCCCTCCCCTCCCCCCCCCCCCCCAACCCCCAGCCCCCTACCCCCCAGCCCCTCTTCTTTCTTCTTTTCGTGTGTGTGTGTATTAAAATATATGAACTAAATAAACAGTCTTGTACTTCTTTCCTTCCTTCCTTCCCTCGCTTTCTCCTTCCTTCCCTCCCCTTCTCCTTTCTCCCTTCCTTCCTTCCTTCCTTTCTTCCCTCCTTTTCTCCTTCCTTCCTTCCTTCCTTCCCTCCCTTTCTCCTTCCTTCCTTCCCTTTCTCCTTCCCTCCCTTTCTCCTTCCTTCCTTCCTTCCCTTTCTCCTTCCTTCCTTCCTTCCTTTCCCTCCTTTCTCCTTCCTTCCTTCCCTTTCTCCTTCCTTCCTTCCTTCCTTCCCTCCCTTCCTTCCTTCCCTCCCTTTCTCCTTCCTTCCTTCCCTCCCTTTCTCCTCCCTTTATCCTTTCTTCCTTTCCTTCCTTACTTTCTTCCCTCCCTTTCTCCTTCCTTCCTTCCCTCCCTCACTCACTTTCTCCTTCCTCCCTTCTCTCCCTCCCTTTCTCCTTCCTTCCTTCCCCCTTTCTCCTTCCTTCCTTCCCCCTTTCTCTTTCCTTCCTTCCTTTCCTTCCTTACTTCATTCCCTCCGTTTCTCCTTCCTTTCTTCCTTCCCTCCCTTTCTCCTTCCTTCCTTCCTTCCTTCCGTCCCTCCCTTTCTCCTTCTTTCCTTCCTTCCCTCCCTCCATTTCTTCTTCATTTCCTCCCTTTCTTCCTTCCTTCCTTCCCAGGACCATATCGCCAAGATGGCCTCGGAGCCCCTGTCCCTGGACCGACCTCTCTGGGAGCTGCAGGTGCTACACAACTTCCGGGAGCCCCGGGACACCGTGCTGCTCCTGCGCCTCCACCTGGCCGTCGCGGACGGGGCCTCCATGGTACGCCTGCTCCAGCACGCGCTGGTGGACACGCAGAAGCTCACCTTGCCCAAGCCAGGCTTCGGGGTGGAGGCGGCCAACATGTCCCCCTTGAAAGCATTCTTCCTGGGGCCCGTCACCTTCTGCCGGAGGTACCTGTTCGTCAAGAACGACCTCAACCTGCTTCACGGGCAGCACGTGCGCGCGTGCGGTGAGATGGCAGTGGCCTGGTCGGAGCCTTTCAGCCTCAGTGCGGCCGTACGCGTCAAGCAGGTAGCCCGCTGCACGCTGAGCGAGCTGCTGGTGTCCGTGGTGGCCGGCAACATCCGGACCTACATGCAGGTGAGGGGGGGTCCTTGCTCTTTGCTTCTCCTTCTCCTTGTCCTCCGCCTCCCGCGAACTGCACCCCTTCTTCTTCTTCTTCTTGATGATATGGATACCTATATAGCGCCTATCCTCGGTATCAGACCTTCTTCTTCTTCTTCTTCTTCTTCTGCGTTCGTGGGCTGCAACTCCCACGTTCACTCGTATGCACACGAGTGGGCTTTTACGTGTATGACCGTTTTTACCCCGCCATGTAGGCAGCCATACTCCGTTTTCGGGGGGGTGCATGCTGGGTATGTTCTTGTTTCCATAACCCACCGAGCGCTGACATGGATTACAGGATCTTTAACGTGCGTATTTGATCTTATGCTTGCATATACACACGAAGGGGGTTCAGGCACTAGCAGGTCTGCACATATGTTGACCTGGGAGATTGTAAAAATCTCCACCCTTTACCCACCAGGCGCCGTCACCGTGATTCGAACCCGGGACCCTCAGATTGACAGTCCAACGCTTTAACCACTCGGCTATTGCGCCCGTTGGTAACAGACCAAGCCCTTGCTTTTGCATAACCGTCTGCCTACCTGGGTAGCCCTTTTGGGCGCTCATCATTCGTTTCCTGTGTCATCCTGTCAGCTCTCTCTCTCTTACTCTCTCTCTCTCTGTGTGCCCATGACTATATCACTGCATACCTATATTTCTCTTTCCCTGTCTGTCTGTCTCTTCATGCCTTTGACTATCACTGTATACCCATCTTTCTTTGTCTCTGTCTGTCTGTCTGTCTGTCTGTCTCTCTCTCTCTCTCTCTCTCTCTCTCTCTTTCCCTACGCACCTCCCTCCCTCTGCCTCTGTACCCCCTGAATTACTATACCTCCACCCCACCTCTCTCTTGAATCACTACACCCCCCCCCCCCATCTCTCTCTCTCTCTCTCTCTCTCTCTCTCTCTCTCTCTCTCCCCCCTCCTCCTCCTCCTCCTCTCATCTCCTCTCCCCTTCTCTTATTTGTATTTAAATCAACACCCAACAGTAAACACGCAACCCCAGCCCCCCGCTTGTGGGCCGTATTCAGGACTGAAATCATTTTGCCTGAAGGCAGGTTACCCTTGACAGAGCAGGGACCCACGGATACAGTTTGCCTTGAAGGCTAAGTTATTTTCGTATTCAAGACACACAAAGTGCACTCACGCAGTAAACCCGTGGTCTATAAATAAAAAATCTTGAGGATTCCCTTCTGCACATGCTCTTTTACTTTGCACCATGCCACAGTGTCACAATTTAAAAATATGGCAATGGCATTGATTGGAGTCAGCAACTTGTCAAATCTGGGGGCCACTTTCGCATTCGGACACATTGCCCTCCCTGCTTTTCAGCTAATTGCAAAAATGAAAGATAAAAAATAACGGAGTTCGGATTCAAATATTTCTCTGGAATGAACGAATTCGGCGATCTGCAAACTTCGGGCATTCCATAATTTATCGTCTGCATGTGCACCCACTTCACAGCTACGTACGTAATTCAGATGGAATATAATGACGTCTGCCAGTCTCAAGACGTCAATTTTGATTGCCAAGTAAATAAAGGATAAAATCAAACCATCAGAGGCCGTATTTAAGACAGGGTCTCTCCGCAAAACGCCTGTTTTCCCTTAACAAAACCATCACAACAAAAGGATTCCCCATATTTACGTCTGCTTCGTGGGCAGTCACCCTTGGCAGATGGTTAGGGTAAATTGCCTTCGGTTTTGTAGAACCGCGGATAGGTTCTTGTGTTCCTGAATACCGGATATTGCTAACCCTTGGGCAGTTTGCCTTGCCTCAGGCAGATTACCCGCAGGCACACATTTACCCGCAGGCACGCATGGTCTCTTGAATACGGCCCTTATGCCAGTGTTGCAAACTATTATCGCTTGTTATCCAGGTGAGCGGCGTGCAGCACCCGTACAACATCCACTGCGCCCTTCCAGTGGACTTCCGCTCAGACTACTCTCCCTCCTCCGCCACCACCACCACCACATCCACCACCACCACCACCACCAACAGCCCCGGGATGGTCACGGCCAGCACAGACGTCGGCAATCACTACAGCCTGGCCGTGCTCCCCTTGGCCACCAACACGGAGGGTTCGATCCCCCGCCTGTGGGAGACCAAGCAGACGCTGGAGCGGTTTAAATCTTCGCCGGAGGCGGCCATCGTCAGCGGGGCCCAGTGGTTCACGTGCTGCGTGCTGCCCGTCACCCTGTTCCAGCGCTTCTGGCAGAGGGTGTACAGTCGGTGCACTGTGCTCATCGCTAACCTGGCAGGTGCGTGTGGGTGGATGTGGGTTGATATGGGTGGGTGGGTGGAGGATTGTAAGGGGGAGAGGGAGGTAGGGGTGGATAGTTTGGGGTGAGGTGGGTGGGTGATAGTGTGGGTGTGTAGTTGAGTGAGGACAGGTGGGGGTTGTTAGGGCGAGAGGGAGGGAGAAGGGAAGAGTTTTGGGTAGTTTGGTGTGGGTGGGATGGAGTGTGTGGGTGTGTGTGGGTGGGGGATTGTTAGGGGGAGAGGGAGGGGTTGGGATGTTCTGGAGGGTGGGTGTGGGGTGATGAGGAGGAGAGGGAGGGAAGGGTGGAGAGGTTTGAGTGGGTTGGTGTGGAGTGTGTGGGGGTGTATGTCTGGGTGGGATGTGGGTGGGGTTGAGGGGTATAGGGAGGGAGGGAGAGAGAGGTTTTGGAGGGTGGGTTTGTGGTAGAGTGGGGTTGTTTTTTTTTGGGGGGGATGAGTGGGGGCGGTGGAATGGGGTCTGAGTGTGTGTGTGGTTTTGTGTGTTTGTGTGTGTGTGTGTGTGAGAGAGAGAGAGAGAGAGGTGTTTGCGTATCTGTGTGTGTGTGTGTGTGTTGTGCAGGCATCAGGCATTTTGTTATTTCTTGTTGTTTTTGCCTCTTGTGGTTTTATGTGGGTGGCACTGTGAACACATAACCAATGTGTGGAAAATTTTAAGCTTCCAATTGAAGTCATGTTCATTCATTCATTTATTCATTCATTCATTATTGCTATGATGATGATCATGATGATGATTCTTCTTCTTTTTCGTCGTCATCGTCATCGTCATCATTGTCTTCTTTTTCTTTCTTCTTCTTCTTCTTCTTCTTCTTCTTCTTCTTCTTCTTCTACCATTCCTTCTCCTCTTGCTCCTCTTCCTCCTTCTCCTCCTCCTTCTTCTCCTTACCATCCATCTCCTTCTCCACTTTCTCTTTCTTCTGCTGCTAGTTGTAGTAAGAGTAGAAGTAGTAGTAGTATCATCATCATCATCAGCAGCAGCATCATTACGTAGTAATAGTAGTAGTTGTAGTTGTAGTAGTAGTAGTAGTGTTTCTGTTGTTGCTGTTGGTGGTAGTAGTAGTAGTAGTATCATTGTTGTTGTTGCTATCATCATCATCATCATTGTCATCACCATCATCATCATCATCGCCATCATCACCATCAACAACAACGACGAACATGTTAACCCCTATGCCTGTACCACTGACCCACCACTGCACCGTACTGCACTGACCCACCACCCAGGCCCAGAGACGGCCCTGAAGCTGGACAGCCGGGAGATCAAGTGCATGATGTACTGGGTTCCGCCCCTGCAGCAGGTGGCCATCACCATCTCCTTCCTCACCTACGCTGACCAGGTGCGCATGGCCGTCATCAGTGACCGCTCTGTCCTCCCCAACCCGGAACTGCTCACCAGGGACTTCATCTACAAGGTCAGTTGTGACACACACACACACACACACACACACACACACACACACGATTTTGTTTGTTCTAGGTTTGTGTGTGTGGGGGGGGGGGATTGCTGGTGCTGGTGGTGGGGAAGGAGGAGCTGCTCACCAGGGAATTCATCTACAAGGTCACTGTGACACACACACACACACACACACACACACACGTTCTTTGTTTGTTCTGGGTGTGTGGGAGGGAGGGGGGTGTCTGGGTAGTGGTGGTGGTGGTGGGGTGGGGGAGCTACTCACCAGGGAATTCATCTACAAGGTCATTGTGACACGCGCGCGCGTGTTTTTATTTGTTCTGGGTGTGTGTGGGAAGGGGGGGGGTGGAAGGCCTTGGTGGTGGTGGTGGATGGTGGGGGAGCTACTGACCAGGGACTTCATCTACAAGGTCACTGTGACACACACACGTTTTTTGTTTGTTCTGGGTGTGTGTGGGAGGGGGTCTGGGTGGTGGTGGGGGGGGGGAAGGAGGAGCTACTCACCAGGGAATTCATATACAAGGTCACTATCACACACACACACACACACACACACACACACACGTTTTTGTTTCTTCTGGGTGTGTGTGGGGGGGAGGGAGGTCTGGGTGGTGGTGGGTGGTAGGAGGGGGCGAGGGAAAGAGGGGTAGAGGGGTCTAGAAGAATGGGTGTGGATGTGTGTGGGAGTGGGTGTTGGGGGGTGGGGAGCTAATCACCAAGGACTTCATCTACATGGTCAGTGTGACAAACACACACACACACATTTTTTGTTTGTTCTGGGTGTGTGTGGGAGGAGGGGTCTGGGTGGTGGTGGTGGGAATGGGAGCTATTCAACAGGGACTTCATCTACAAGGTCAGCGTGACACACACACGTTTTTGTTTGTTCTGGGTGTGTATGGGAGGGAGGGGGTCTGGGTAGTGGTGGTGGTGGGGGGAGTAATGGAGAGAAGGATGGAGGGGTAGAGAAGTCTGGGAGGGTGGGTATGGGTGTGTGTGTAGTAGTGGTGGTGGTGAGTGAGGGGGGGGGAGATGGGGGAGTGAGTGGGAGAGGGATGGAGGGATAGAGAGGTCTTATAGGGTGTGTGGGGGGGAGTGGGGGGAGGTAAATGTGTTTGTGTGTGTGTGCGTGTGTGGTGTGTGTATGCATGTGTATGTGTGTGTGTGTGTGCGTGCATGCGTGTGCACATGGGGGTGTGATTTGTGTGTGTTGGGTGGAAGTGGGTGTTTGTGGGGGCGGGGGGCGTGGGGGGGGGGTGTTTGTGTTGGGGTGGGTGGGGCAAGATTGGGATGCTTGTGTACATCTGTGTGGAATCTGTATCAGAATCAATGTTGATTGTCAACTTAACAAAGTTTATAAGACGCACACATGCAGTTCACACATGCCACCCATACAAGATTAAGTTAACGATAGATAAAACAAAATAGAACAAGAAATTGAGTGAATTCTGGCAGCAGTTTGTCTTCAAGTATGAGCTGTATATGTGGGGGGGGGGGGGGGGGGGCGGGGAGGGGGCATGTGTGTGTGTGTGTGTGTGTGTGTGTGTGTGTGTGTGTGTGCGTGTGTGTGTGGGTGTGTGGGTGTAGGGGGTGCTTGTGTGTTTGGAGGAGTGTGCTGGTCTTTTTTTTAAAATCTTTTATCTGATCATGATTTCTCGTGGGGATTGCCTTATGTTTGTTCAGCAAAATCAACGAAGCCGTTGATGACTACACAAGAAGTAGGCCAAGTAACTCACACAAAGTGAGAGAGATGAGAAGCATAAAAAAAGGATTTATCCATATTATACAACCTGTGGTGTTTTCTAATCGAAATTATTATCTTATATGTTTGTCTTTATGAGGAGCATTTATTGTTGGGTGTTGGGTTTTTTTCATTCTTGGTTGTTGTTTTTTGTTGTTGTTGTTGTTTGGGGTTTTTTTGTTGTTGTTGTTTGTTTTGTTTTTTTTTTGGGGGGGGAGGGGTCGGGGGGGGGGCGGTCTTCTTTTTTTGTATAGTCAGCAAAAAGTATGTTTTGATATGTGCTGTACGATGGATGGGAAAAAATGAATGAAAATATGTGTAATCTGCTGTTGTAATTGTCGCCAGCTGTCAGCTTCATCAAAGAGCCTTTTCATCCGACTGAAATGAAGAAATGAAGCAAGAAGAAAAGGGGGAAAAAAAGAAAGTAGTTATTCACTTCAAACTAACGACATATTGATCTCATTTCACCAAGGAGGAAGGTGACAGAATGGTGAGAGAAGCTTACTTGCCAGTACAGTGTTTGTGGGAGGTTTTAATTCCTGCTCTCTCTCTCTCTCTTTCTCTCTTTTCCCCTTGCTAAAGAAACATGTAATCACATTTCACATTTGGGTAAACAATATAGCAAAATACATTTTTGTATTCCAAAAAAATCAGTGAAGCATTACACCGTAGAATCTGCTTCAAGGAAAATACATAAACACTGACCATCGCTTCACTGAAGTTATATCATTCATCCAACTGCAAGGCTTTTTTTTTTTTTTTCCTATCCCCTATCCCAACAAACACACACACAGTGAGACACACACACACACACACACACACACACACACACACACACACACACACACACACACACACACACACACACACTTTAAATTATAATCCCTCGGTCAGTATACCACAAAAATAGCAACATAATCTCTTTCTGAGGCATCGAAGGAACACCAAGAATAATCCAGTTTAATACAGGTTCCTAGAATGAACAAACATAATCATAAAGAAAAAAACAACAACAGTATTATCAAAAAGTCAGAACCTGTTACATACTATGGTGGATATTCTATACTAGCCATCTGTCTCATCATTATGTTATTCTCATTCTCTCTTACGTAAACTTCTCTTCTTCTTCTTCTTCTGCGTTCACTCGTATGCACACGAGTGGGCTTTTATGTGTATGACCGTTTTTACCCCGCCATGTAGGCAGCCATACTCCGTTTTCGGGTGTGTGCATGCTGGGTATGTTCTTGTTTCCATAACCCACCGAACGCTGACATGGATTACAGGTTCTTTAACGTGCGTATTTGATCTTATGCTTGCATATACACACGAAGGGGGTTCAGGCACTAGCAGGTCTGCACATATGTTGACCTGGGAGATCGTAAAAATCTCCACCCTTTACCCACCAGGCGCCGTCACCGTGATTCGAACCCGGGACCCTCAGATCGAAAGTCCAACGCTTTAACCATTCGGCTATGGCGCCCGTCCTTACGTAAACAAGTAGCAGACAGATAGCCAGACCCATCCTGCTCTCAGCCTCATGTCTCCCACGTTTTACTGGGAAATCAAACTGGGTGTCTAGTTAGTCTGGTGAGAAGATAAACTGAGGTCGGTCCGCGTGCAGTATGCATTTGGTGCAGTGAAAAAGAACCCACGGCAACATAAGTGTTGGCCTCAAAAGTTTTGCTGAAGAAATCCACACTGGTACGTTCGTTTATTTATTGACAGTCTGTTCATCAAAGATGATGATATTATTTTGTATTTGTATTTGTATTTCATTTTATCACAACAGATTTCTCTGTGTGAAATTCGGGCTGCTCTACCCAGGGAGAGCGCGTCGCTACACTACAGCGTCACCCCCTTTTTTTCTGCCTGCGTGCAGTTTTATTTGTTTTTCCTATCGAAGTGGATTTTTCTACATAATTTTGCCAGGAACAACCCTTTTGTTGCCTTGGGTTCTTTTACGTGCGCTAAGTGCATGCTGCACACGTGACCTCGGTTTATCGTCTCATCCGAATGACTAGCGTCCAGACCACCGCTCAAGGTTTAGTGGAGGGGGGGGGGAATATCGGCGGCTGAGCCGTGATTCGAACCAGCGCGCTCAGATTCTCTCGCTTCCTTGGTGGACGCGTTACCTCTAGGCTATCACTCCACATTAGACTGAAAATAAATATTATTGATATTATTATAATTATTATTTGGAATATTATCATTTCTATCATCATGATGATGACTGTTATTATTAATTGTTATTATTATTAATCCACACTGGTAGGTGCACAAATATATACATTCACTCAAGGCCTGACTGAGCGCGTTGGGTTATGCTGCTGGTCAGGTATCTGCATTGCAGGTATGGTGCAGCGTATGTGGATTCGTCTCCTAGAGAAACTGAAACTGAAACTTCAAGGTGCAATAGTTCAGGGATTAAGGTGATTCCTAATTCTGTGTCAGGTCAGGGGCATAGCCCTTGCTACTGGTACCATGTAACCCAGTACTACCTGCCGCATGTGAAGTCTCCCAGCAACGGACCAGGCGTAGGAGGAAACCTTTCCCAACGGCTGTGAAGGCGGAAGAGGATGACCAAAGGGCAGGGGGAGCTTTTATCCTTGGCTGGAAGTCCTCCTAGGAGACGGAACTCCGAAGAAAAAAACCTGCACCTGCCGAGGCCGTTCTACACGTGGCAGTATCTGCACTTGTGGGACTCTGAGCGTCGGTAGGCGAGAGAGTGGGGAAGAGGCTGCGCAACTCCTCTTCACTAAAAAAAAAAAAAAAAAAAAAAAAAAAAATCACCTGTGCTGGTCAGGCAACATGGCTAATGTCGGAACGACGAGCATTCACCGACAGATAAACTTGCCTGCCTACTCATCCGTCAGTCCGACGGGAGACTCCATTATCATCACCATCATCAGTGGGGCGACTGAACATTTTGTGTTTCATAACCAGTTTACAAACATCCATGGTAACGATCAGGTCTAGCTTGTCTTGAATCGATCATATTTGTTGTTGGTGTTATTGGGGTTTTTTTTTTTTTACACGAACTTGCTTCACTGACTGATATTTTTGCCCTGGTGGGATGTGTATACATAACACCAGCTGCCAAGGTGCTGAAGATGATAATCAAGGACAGAAGAGAATTAGGGGATAGGAGAGGAGCGGAAGAAGAAGATTTTGTTGCCAAAACACTGTGGTGTCGTTGCTGGAAGTGTGGGGAGGGGGGGTTTGCGCGCGCGCGCGCGCGTGTATGTGTGTGTCTGTGTCTGTGGGTGTGCATATGTGTGTGTGTGTGTGTGTGTGTGTGTGTGTGTGTGTGTGTGTTTGTGCGTATGTGTGTGCGCACACATGCTGACATTATGTGTGTATGTACATACATATATCTTTTTGATATATCTGTGTTTGCATATTTTTGTGAGCCCTGGCGTGCATGTATGTTGACACTAATACAGATTTGCTCTCGAATGTGTTTGTGGGTATTTGTCATTATTGCGAGTTCTGTGTTTGTGGGCATTTGTCATTATTGCGAGTTCTGTGTTTGTGGGCATTTGTCATTATTGTGAGTTCTGTGTTTGTGGGCATTTGTCATTACTGAGAGTTCACCGCTGTCTTACCTGTCTCATTGGGGTAGACCACGACTCGTTGGGGGTCAGCAAATGAATTCTTTTACCATTGTTTCTCTGTAATTTGTTACTGTTGTTCTCTCCAGTTGGAGACCGTGTCCAAGCTGCTGGCTCACCGAAGAATACCTGGAGAGCAGTTGAACCACCGCATGGAGTCTGCCCATCTGCTGTCCAGCTACACCCTAGATGATCTCTCATCGGAAGAGGTGAGTGATGTTCTGATCGCAGTACCATGAATCAGATTTTGGTAGCGTGGCATTACTGTGTCCTGGAATTCTTGTTTCGTCTGGCGGTACGGGATGCTTTTATTAATGTGGATGCAGGGTACTGTATTGAGTCATGATATGTTATGAATCTCTTGACACCAACAAAACAAGAGCACTGGAAAGGCTGCTGCCACCATGTCCATACTGACAAGGTCACTGTCACTGGTCCCAGAAGCTGGTTTGGTCATGGGAGCGCTGCATCGCTGAACGCATCACCAGCATTCTCCATTTCTTGTGGTCATGGGTTAAGGCCTGAGTATAGACAAAGCTTATCTCTGAGGAATGGGGAGGGAGGTGGGTTTTTTGTTTGTTTGTTTGTTTGTTTTTTTAGAAAGAGTGGTCATGAATGTTTTATGTAACTTGTAATATTTTTCTTTCATGTGAGGCGCCCTGAGCTCTTAGACAGAAAGGGTGGTATATAAATGTACATTATTATTATTGTCATTATATCAGTCTAAGTGAAAAAAAAGTTAAACTAAAGAATGAACACACACACACACACACACACACACACACACACACACACACACACACACACACACACACACACACGCACGCACGCACACACACACACACACACACACACACACACACACACACACACACACACACACACACATTGTCTATCCATCACTCTAACCTCCTACATCTTCACCTCTCACCTCTCCACCATATCCCATTGCTGGTACACCTATCACTTACAACAGACCCCCAATGCATGTGTTTGAGATCCACCACCGAGACTGAGGAATAGGTGGCTTCGTTGACCTGTCGGGATATGTATGGTGCTCTGAGTGTGTGCGTGGGTGTTTAGGTGGGCTGGTGGAACGTGGGAGGTGAGTATGAGTATTTGCACAGATCATACACCACAACTTGTCACTACCACGCCATGCAGTACTGAGCCACACTAGCATCACTGCACACTGCATCATACTGCAAAAACAGCACTCATGCCCAACTTAAACACCACCATATCATACTACAAAAACACCACTTTTGCCCAACTTAAACACCACCATATCATACTACAAAAACACCACTTTTGCCCAACTTAAACACCACCACATCATACTACAAAAACACCACTCTTGCCCAACTTAAAACACCACTTGACATCATTCCACAGCACAATGGTATGACAACGGATATAAATGGTGAGAATTACTACCACAATTTATGTATGGGATTGCTGGTTTCTTTCTTGTATCATGACAGTGTTTTAGGTGGGCATAAGTCTGTAAGCATTTTCATTTCAGCTTTAGAGATGTGGTGCAACATGTATATTTGTATATACAGGCAGTGATGCCTCAAGAAGAAACAGAAACATGATTCGTTTACTAACGAAGTCCTTTAAGCCCTACTGGGGTACACGACATCAACAAGAGACCTCAATAGTCATTAAACTGTGACGTTTCCTCTGTCTGGCTTCAGGAGGAAGGTCACAGAATGGTTGAGATGTTCATCTGCCAACACAGTGTCTGTGAGGGTCTGAGTTTCACAGAATGGTTGAGATGTTCATCTGCCAATACAGTGTCTGTGAGGATCTGGGTTTCACAGAATGGTTGAGATGTTCATCTGCCAACACAGTGTCTGTGAGGATCTTAGTTTCACAGAATGGTTGAGATGTTCATCTGCCAATACAGTGTCTGTGAGGGTCTGGGTTTCACAGAATGGTTGAGATGTTCATCTGCCAATACAGTGTCTGTGAGGGTGTGGGTTTCACAGAATGGTTGAGATGTTCATCTGCCAATACAGTGTCTGTGAGGGTGTGGGTTTCACAGAATGGTTGAGATGTTCATCTGCCAATACAGTGTCTGTGAGGGTCTGGGTTTCACAGAATGGTTGAGATGTTCATCTGCCAACACAGTGTCTGTGAGGGTCTGAGTGTCATTCCTCCTCTTTTCCACTCTCCCAAGTTTCACTGGAAAAATCAAACTGAGCATGTAGCCATTTGAATTAGACGATAACGAAGCCCTTGATCAAACTGAAGCAGAAACATCTGATAGAGTTTGAATACTACGCCTTTCTCTTTCTCCCATTGCTCAGATTCAGCTGCAGATGACGCTGGTTCAGCAAGAACTTCATGACATGAAGCTTCAGCTGGACTCGGGCTCGTCCCGGCGAATCACGGCGAATGACACACAGCTGTGCCATCGCATCGAGCAGCTGAAAGAGAGGTCACGCGAACTGCTGATGCACTTCCGGAAAAGGCGAGCCGCTGAGGCCGAAAATGCCATCATCTTGTCTGAAGAGGTATTGTGTTTATAGTGGTCATGGGTGTGTGTGGAGGAGGAGGAGGAATTTTTGTTTAATGTCCCGTCACACATATCGGTGATTGAAGACATTTTGTTAAAGTATTTATGAATACATCTGAGTATTATCGGTCAGAAGGGGTGGAAGATGTGGATGAATGGAGGGTTGGGGGAAAACTGGGCAAATGAGGGTAAAAATGTGGGTGAAATTTGGAAGAAAAACAAAACAAACAAAAAACCCCTCTAAATACAGTTACAGGAAATTACTTAAAGGACTTCGTAAAAGAGAAGTCATTAAACTGACAAGCGAAACAACTGATAATGAATGCAAAAAGTCAAAAACATCAACGTTCTCAGTCACTTGTGAAGACACACTTTCGTGTACAAAAGGCTTCATCAAGCTACAGTGAAAAATTTTATGCTCAATTGTCAGGTTACTAATGGGTGTGTGTATTTGTGTGAAAATGTGACTTTAGGACACAACCTAACAGCACTTTGCTTCTATCCCATTTTTAAGAATGAATCATTGCATTCTTTGCTTCCATCCCTTAAGAAGACTTTTTTTATATATATTTTTTAATTATATATACATATTGATCATTACATACTTTGCTTCCTTCATTTTTCTCATCACATATTCATTATTTCATACTATGCTTCATCACATTAAAAAAAAAATCAAATGGTATCATTGTAAACTTTGCTTCTATTATTTTTTCCCATCAAATATCAATCATACTTTGCTTCCATTACATTTTTTAACCTGATATTGATCATAGCATACTTTGTTTCCATCATATTTTTTTAATAAGATATTAATTATTTCATGCTTTACTTTTATTGCTTTTTTATCAAATGTTAATAATTGATTACTTCTATCACTTTTTAAAAGAAATCAAATATTGACCATTGCATATTTTGTTTCCATCACATTTTTGAAAATTAAATATTGATTATTGCATGCTATGCATTCATCCCATTAAAAAGGAATCAAATATTGATCATTGCACATTTTGCTTCCATTATAATTTTAGAAATCAAATATTGACTATTGCTCACTCTGCTTCCATAACTTTTTTTATCATAAAATATTGACCACTGCATACTTTGTTTCAGTCACGCTCGTTTTTAATATCAAATATTGATCATTGCTTATTTTACTTCCATGACTTTTTTTTTCTTTTTCTTTTTTTTTCTTTTTTTTTTTTTTTCTTTTTTTTTAGCTTACTTTGTTTCTTCCACATTTTTTATTATAATGATAATAATAATAATGATAATAATAATGATAATGATAATGGACAATTATATAGCGCTTTTCTCTAGAAATACTGCTCAAAGAGCTTTACATTTCGTTCCCCACTCCCCGCCTCCCCCATCAATACTCCACCCCCACCCCCACCCATCAAATATTGATCATTTTATGCTTTGCTTCTTCCACATTATTTTAAAGAATATGTTGGTAATTTCACACTCTACCTTTCTTTTTATCAGATATTGATCATTGAAAATTGTGCTTCTGTCATTTATAGATCAAATATTGATCTTTGCATACTTTGCTTCTGCCACTGTTTTTAAATCAGATATTCATCACTGAAAAGTGTGCTTTCCTCATCTGAACATCAAACATGTTGATTATTGCCTACTTTGCTTCTACCACATCTAAAAAGATAAAATATTGATTCCTAAAAATTCTGCTTCCATCATTCAAAAATTAACTATTGATCATTGCATAATTTACATTTACCTGTTCTTTTAAACCCAATATTGACCATTGCATACTTTACTTCCACCACATTTTTTTTTAAATCAAATATTGATCACTGAAAACTGTGCTTCCGTCATTTAAAAATCAAATACTGATCATTTACATACTTTGCTTTTACGAATTTTTTTTTCTTTCTTTCTTTCTGTCAGCTATTGATCATGTGCATTCTTTGCTTCTACCACATGTTAAAAAAAATCAAATATTGATCACTGAAAACTGTGCTTCCATCATCAATAAATCAAATCAAATACAGATCATCGCATACTTTGACTTTTACCAATTTTCCTTTTCTTTTTAATCAGATATTGATCATGTGCATTCTTTGCTTCTTACACGTTTTCTTGTATCATCAAAATATTGATTTCTGCATCCTTTTAGATATTAAATATTGATCATTACATACTTTGCTTTTACTAATCCTTTTTTTTTTATTAGATATTGATCATGTGCAATCTTTGCTTAGACTACATTTTCTTGTATTATCAAAATTTATCTGTATCTGTGTTTGTATATGACTTTCGATTTATGTTTGTATCTTTATGTTTATGTTTGTATCTTTTTATACTACCCCCGCCCCTCCCCCCTTCCCCCCCCCTCCCCAGTAATCCTTGTGGCCGCAGTGGACTTGGTGATAAAGACACATTCTATTCTATTCCATTCCATTCTATTTTATTCCATTCTGTTCTATTCCATTATATTCTATTCCATTCTGTTCTATTTCATTATGTTATATTCCATTCTATTCTATTCCATTCCATTCTATTCCATTCTGCCCTGGTCTACTCCATTCTGTTCTGTCCAATTCTATTCTGTTCTATTATATTCCATTCTATTCCATTCCATTCTGTTCTATGATATTCCACTCTATTCTAGTCTAGTCTATTATAGTCTATTCTGTTCTGTTCCACTCTACTCCGTTCTATTCGATACTGATATCTGCACCCTTCCATCCCATCCCCTCTGGTTTTCTTTCTCCTCCTTCCTCAGGACGAAGCGTTCGACTCTGACAGCGAGCGGCCGGGCGGCAGGCCCTTCCGGCGTCGCACCCTGTCCATCTCCTCCAAGATGTCCACAGCCAGCGTGTCCTCGCAGATGAGGCCTCTCTCCACTGCCTCCATCTCCAACGCGCCCTCCCCTTCCCACCCCTTCCCTCCCACTTGGCCGGACTCAGGGGTAGGTGACTGCTATCTCTCAGTTACTCGTTTTTTGGGGTTGTTTTTTTTCGACTGCCGTTTGTTTGTTTGTTTGTTGCAGTGATGCCCGACTTTTTTTTTATGGGGGTGGTGGAGGGGAGGGGAAGGGCAGTACTGATAGTAGTGAACCCTGTGATTTTTTTTTTTTTTTTTTTTTTTTTTTTTTTGCATTGCATAGTACAAGTATGCGCAGTTCCCTCTAGAAGGTGTTCTTTTGTGTGAGTAGTTATAGTGGTTGTCCGGTTTGCTTCTTGATAATAACTCATTTTGTGCTGGTCTGTTGGTGTGGTCATCTTGGAAAACGTAGACCTTCGTTATTCTTTAATGACAGGGTAACTCGATGAGTGTGTTTCTGAGGGGTTACAAATAATGATTAATTAGTTTTTTGACTTAAAAGCCGCTCATTTGTGTGTTTTTTCAGGTACTGGTGCACTGTACTGAGCTTTGAAAAATATGATTGCTTCTTTAAAATTTTGCATTTCCTGGGCAGTTTTAATGTCTGTATTTGTGTTTGCGTGTGTGTGTGTGCATCTGTATCTGTGTGCCAGTTTGTGTTGCTACTCACCTCACTAACAAATCTGTGAACAACAAACATGTAGGTATAGCTTATCACTGTAAACTGATTTCAATGTACAAATATGTCACTGATGTAATAAGATTCATTTTCTTTCTTTCTCCACCAAAAGAAACATAAATAAGAACACTTAGCTTACAATAAAGATTTTTCTATTCAAGATGTAAATTGCAGTTTCCCAAATTTCTTAGCAAAATATTGTGTGTCTTCTTTTCAATCACAAATGAAACTGTGGAAACAAGCAAATAAAACAAAACTTTAAAAATGAAACATTTACCAAGGGACGTGGATTAGAGCACTCCAGAACCAATAAATGAGAATCGTTTTGACAATACAGAAGATACTTTATTAGACGAAATTCTTTTCATGTGTGTGGGGGGGAGGGGGGAGAGAGGGAGAGGGTGCTATGAGTGTGCATGCATGTGTGGGTGAGTGCAGATGTGTACGTGTGTCCCTGTGAGGTGGTTGATGTAAAACATGATTAACCTCACACAGAGCAGGAGAGCAGTAGTCCATAGAAAAGGATCAGTTAGGTTTGTTTCATCTGTGTGCCAGTTTGGTACTGAACCCACAAGGCAGAGCAAACCTTTCTGTTTTCCAGTCAAAATTTTGCCTAACCTGGCCCAATTTATTTCCTGACACCATACACCAGCAGGGTCTTGCAGCAAAAAGAAATGAATTACTTTGAGAGCAGTATTTATCGTGGGATGTCTTAACTCTCTCCATTCGAACGGCGAAAGAGACGACGTTAACAGCGTTTCACCCCAATTACCATCATCAAAATATTGCAAGCGGAACGCTCTTATACTGAAGAGGTGAATGTTGACAAAGAATACCACAATTCTGACGACGGAAGCTGAAGGTTGGGTCATTCAGACACCCACTGGACATCCGAGGGGTCTGTGTAGAGGAGAAGAGAGGACTGGCCGTACTGAGTGAGTTAACCTAAAGGGCCCAGTACTGATAGGCATGGAAACAAAATATTCCTAAACTTTGCAGTGTATGGTGGTGTTTTGGGGAGCTAAGCTCTATAATTAGCTTCAGGGGTGACTTAGTACATTCTAGACCTTTGTTTCGATGCTGAGCAGTTGTACTCTGTGACCACAACAACATCAGAACAAAGAAACCGGCCAGTGGGTTTCCTTGCTGCATGCAGCTGGTACTTCCTATGCCAGAAAGATTGTTGGGCAGGAAAATGGGTGGCACTGTTGTCTCTCTCAATGAAGCGTTTGATATTATAATTCAAGCATATTATAAACAGTTATTGGAAGGTTTGTTCTGTCCATTGACAACAACTTCATACTGTAAGTTATTTACAAAAGTATTTGCAAAATATGTGCATCGGAAGTGGCCGTTCACGTTGCATGATGCGGGAATCAGTCTATACATGCTGTCTGTGTCTGGAGAGTATTAAAATTACATCAGTGAAAAATGGGCAAGACGCCATGTAAACAAAAAAAGTAGGTAAAATAGATTAACATCCTTTGAATTGTGTAGCACACTGTCAGTTTATGAAATACGCAAAACAGAAAAGAATCCATGTTGTTTTCATAAACCATGAGAATTACAAGATAACAGAAAAAGAGCACATGTTTTGTTCATGAACCTTAAGATTATCAAGATGATAAATAGAATATGAAAGGGTATGTGTTGTTTTCATAAACCATAAGATTTACAAGATAAAAGAAAATAATGCATGTTATTTGTCCAAAACCATGAGATTTATGAGATAACAGCAAGTCAGAATATAGTTTGATACATCTGAATACATTTACAGTGTCATTTCACTAGAATAAGTCTAAAACATTCAACAAAATCTTCCTGAAGTTACAGTGTTGCTACACACAAATTATTCATAAACTCACCAAGATCTTCCCAAGTAACATGGTTGTTTCACATGAGTAATTCATAAATTCAACAGCATCTTTCCATGTGAATTTTTATTTTTATTTTAATGGAGGAAAATAGGTACATGTTGATACCTTTTCCATCAGTATAAGAATTACTTTTTTTTTTCTTTTTTTCTTTTTTTTTTTTACAAAGATGATGAATAATTCTTACTTGAACTAACATTCAAGGCATAATGCTTTGCTTGACATTTGGTTGTTTTGCAGCTCTTCATTTTCTTTATTGAAGATAATTATTGTGGCACTGGGGTTAAGAGGTGTGTTTGTGTTAACGATAACTTTCTGTGTCTGTCTTTTTGTTGGCGAATGTTACGTGCTTGTTTAGAGGCCTGTTCATTCGCTTCGTCATTCGTTTGTTTTGGGCATCAGGGTAAAGGAATTCTTTTTACAGAAGTATGTTTATTTCTTATTTTACTTCTTTTTTTTCTTTTTTCTTTTTTTTTTTTCTTTTTTGATGCTGTTTGGTAAATGAAATATGTTTGTTGTAGAATCATCAAAATATACTTTTTTTCAAATGGTTCGTTTTGTTAAAATCTTGATATGTACATAGTTTGTAAATTGTAATATATGTATATTATATATATATATATATAACGAGATATATATATATATAGATATGTAGATATTTATCTGCACACACACACACACACACACACACACACACACACACACACACACACACACACACACATGTATATATGTATATGAGAGAGAGAGAAATGATACAGAGATACAGATATGTAGATATTTATCTGCACACACATACACACACATATATTTTTTGTTCACAGCTTTTGCTTCGTGGCATTAGACATTTGCATCATGGTTGTAG
Organism: Babylonia areolata; assembly: GCF_041734735.1. NCBI lineage: Eukaryota > Metazoa > Mollusca > Gastropoda > Neogastropoda > Buccinidae > Babylonia > Babylonia areolata. The sequence continues at coordinate 30,258,903 of NC_134881.1, forward strand.
GTCCTATATACGCCGAAAGCTGCTATCTGTGAAACTGCTGAACAGTGACTGTTCTAGTCATCTCTGAGTTGACGTTCTATTCTTTTATCCCAGACTAGCGTGTAGTCAACAGGAAAGAGTTATGTTGGTGTGTAACTATTCCGCTTTGATGTGCAGTTGTAGTTAGTTCCTTCGCAGGCAATCTGTAAAAGAAGAGGAAAAGTAGTTCTGTATGTGATGGTACATGCTTATTTAGCTGTCATTATGGAGTTGTTGTTGTTGTGATTCATATTTAAGTGATCAGTTAGTTTTTGTTGTTGTTGTTGTTTATTTGTTGGTGTGAACCCCACATGTGTATGTGTATGTGTGTGTGTGTGTGTGTGCGTGTGTGTGTGTGTCTCCCAGGATGAATCTCCTTTTCCTCCTATCTGAGCCAAGAGGAGGTAAGTTGGTTCGGATGCACTGCTTGAAACTTGACCCAGCTGCCTTTGCTTTGTGTTCTGCATTCTTGCTTCCCCCCCCCCCCCCCCCCCGCCCCCCCCCACCCACTCACTCACTCACTCACTCGGCCTGCCTGCCTGCCTGTTTTCACCATGCGCCTTGCTTCTCCTTGTGTGTGTGTGTGTGTGTGTGAGAGAGAGAGAGAGAGAGAGAGAGAGAGGACAGTGTGTGTTTGTGTGTGTGTTTGCGTGTGTTTGTGCGAGTGTGTGTTGTGTTTGTGTGTGTGTGAGAGAGAGAGACAGACAGACAGACAGACAGAGACAGAGACAGACAGAGACAGAGACAAAGAGAGGGAGAGAGAGGATAGTGTGTGTTCGTGTGTGTGTTGTGTATGTGTGTGAGGAGAGAGAGAGAGAGAGAGAGAGGGAGAGAGAGAGAGACAGTGTGTGCTTGTGTGAGTGTGTGTGTGTATATGTCTCTGTGAGAGCGAGAAGAGGGGTGCAAGTCTTTCTGTTTGTGTGTGTGTGTGTTGATGTGTGTGTGTGTGTGTGTGTGTGCGCGTGTGTGCGCGCGTGTGTGTGTGCGATTGTGTGTGTCAGTGTGTCAGACGTGTGAGACAGATAGAGGGAGATAGCATGCATGCACGTGTGTCTGAGTGTGCATTTTCAGAATGTGGCCTCCATAGCGCTCGCTGCAATGCAAACTCTCCCTGTGTATGCCACAACGTCATGTTTTCTACTGTGAGATTCTTGAACAGACTGCCAGGTATATAGGGTCTTGGGGTGGTGTTGTTGTGGCTGTGTGGTCTTTTGACTGGTTGTGGATCAGGTGATGTCTTGGTGTTTTTGTTGCTGTTTGTTGTTGTTGTTTTATTGGGTCTTGGGATTCAGTTGTTAAACCACGGTGACAAAAGAGCTCGGTCAGAACATTAGTAAGATATGTGTAACCTATTTCAAAAACAAGCAAACTTTAATTCATTTGAATAAAATACAAAGAAAAAAAATAGCAACAAAAATAGTTTTTGTGTGGATTGTTTTTAAGTATGAAGCAGTTTCATGTGTAGCCTTAATTATAAGTAATAGATTGTTTTGTTTTGTTTTTAAATCTGCAAAATATTTTTTCAAGTTAGGTGCCTATATCGGTAGACCGTAGACATGTTATGGAAGCTAACTGCACACACCAAAATTCACAGATGATGACAAAGAACATCCGACCAATGATCTGAGTACAAAGCGCTAGCCAGAGAGGTGATCCGTGTTAACCACCTCACATTACCGGTAGTTTTGTCAACAAATAGGAGTTTCAGTTTCTCAAAGAGGCATCACTGCATTCAGACAAATCCATATATGCTACCCCACATCTGCCAGGCAGATACCAAACAGCAGCATCTTCTTCTTCGTTCATGGGCTGCCACTGCCACTTTCACTGGTATGCATGTAGGCTTAGTAGGTGGTGTCCTAAGTACGTTAAAACAGAACAGGCACCACTGAACACCACCGAAGTGACTCAGCAGCAGTGCAGGGTCTCCTCTGGTGTGTGGCCTCCTGGCGACCTAACATCGATGGTTCCCTGTGGACTGCCGATGCTGGAACTGCGACAGACGAACCCGGGTGTGGCCGTGTATGGGGGAATCTAAATGAGCGGCGTGGGAGTAATGCCACTGAAACGGTGCAGATGATGGGGCAGCAAAAAATACAATAAAATAAAAGATACTTAACAGCAGCATCTTCTTCTTCGTTCATGGGCTGCCACTGCCACATTCACTGGTATGCATGTAGGAATGGGCTTTTGCTTGTATGACCATTTCTACACCTGCCATGTGGGCAGTTAGACTCCGATTTCAGGTGGAAACCAGCAGAATAACCCAACGTATTTAGCTAGGCCTTGAGTCAATGAGTGCAAGCATATGATATATTTGCGTACTTGTCAGGGTGGATTTCTTCTACAGAATGTTGCCAGAGAACAGCACTTTTATTGCCGTGGGATCCTTTTCGGTATGCCAAGCTAATGCACACTTGGACTTGGTTTAATGTCTTGTCCAAATGACTAGACTCTCAATTTGATTTTCCAGTTAAACTTGGGAGAAAGGGCAAGACCAGGATTTAAACCGAGATCTTCGCAGAAACTGTATTGGCTCGAATGGGTAGGGAAGGGAGAAGATGTCTGATTGTGTAGTGTTGATAGAGTTTAATAATGACCAATTAAGGGCATAGAAAGTGGTATGCATTTGTATTGTATTTCATTTTATCACTTTTTACCAACAAATTTCTCTGTGTGAAGTGTGGGCTGCTTTCCCCACAGAGAGCATGTTGCCACAGTGCATAGCCCCCATCCCCACCCCACCCCCACATTCATTTTTTTTCTTTTTCCTGTCCCCAGATATATTTGCTTTCCTATCAAAAGTGGATTTTGCCAGGGACAACCCTCTTGTTGCCTTGGGTTCTTTTACGTGCGCTAAGTGCGTGCTGTACATGGGACCTCGGTTTATCATATTATCCAAGTGACTAGCATCCAGACCACCATTTGAGGTGCAGACTTAAAAGTTGGCATATTTGTTTGCCTTAACTGTTTTTGTTATGTGTACAAAATTTCATAAAGATATCTGCAATAGTTCCCAAGGAACTTTTTTTTTTAAGAACTGATGAAGTGGTCCACCTTGAGATCAAGTTTTTCAGTGCTGGGGGCTTGGTGTTGTGGAGGTTTTTGTTGTTTGAGAGGCAGTTAGGGTCATTGGCATCTATTCAAGTGTGTCTATCTGGCTTTCCAAGGGGCAGAGTTGAGTTTGTGGTGTTGGGGTTGTGTGTGTGTGTTATGGCTGAGACTCGGAAGGGGCGGGGATAGGGGAGTTGGGGGTGGGGGGGTTGGTTGTGTTGTGTGAGGTCTTGGTGTGTTGTGTTGGGGGGTGGGGGATAGGGAGGGGGGGGCGTCTCACTGCATTTGGGTGCAGGTGTGGGAAGGGGCCGAGTCATGTGATGTAAAGTTCACTGCGGTGTCACACCTGGTTTTGCTCCCCTGTCACGTGCAGGCCTGTTGGGTCAAAATCATACACGCCCTTCCTTCTTTTCCTTTTTTTTATTATTATTTTTTTTAATTTCAGGTTTGAGGTTACTTCTTTTCTTTCTTCCTCTCTGTTTCTTGAGACTACTTTTTTTTCCATGTGCACACTGCTGGGATAAGTTTTAGTGTGTATTTGGTTGAAATTGATGGCCACATTTAATTAATGGCACTTTGTTTTGCTTTAAAGACCGGAGGAAAGTTTTCTTTTTGCGTTTGTTGTTCAACACAGATTCAAGCCTGTCTGTCCCTGCTCTCTATCTCTGTCTCTGTTTCTGTCTCTGTCTCTGTCTCTCTCTCTCTCTCTCTCTCTCTCTCTCTCACACACACACACACACACACACACACACACACACACACACACACACACACATGTATGTGTACAAACAGCAACACACTTTGTCTTCTTCTTCTGTCTTTATCATGCATAACACTTAAAACGCACTTTCATTAAAAAATAAAATAAAATAAAATAAACAAAAAGCAAATTAGTGGATAATGTTTTCAGTAACTTCAAACATCTGGGGTTTTAGAAATTACTGCCATGTCTGCCTTTTCTCACATCATTGACCACTCCCCCCACCCCGCCCACGCCACTCGATCCATGAATAAATCATTCATGTCAATCCCTCCCTCCACTCTTTCCCCCTGTCCCTAGACTTTATTTTTCTTGCTCCCTCACAGGTGTTGTGTTTGTTGGAAATTGATTTTTGTTTTCCCCCAGAGCAGACCTTGTATGATATGTATGTCAAGTTTTATTAAGACTAATGGATATCTGGGGAAAAAAAGAAGAAGAAGAAGAAGAAGAACACACACACACACACACACACACACACACACACACACACACACACACACACACACACACACACACACACACACACACACACTTTCACTTACTCGTATGCGTACACAGTAATTCCCCACCCCACCCCCTCTCCCTCCTCCCACTCGATTTTTTTTCCTTCCCTCGTCTAATATCACTTACAGTGAAAAGACGTTAAACTAAAGAACGAACACACACACACACACACACACACACACACACACACACACACACACACACACACACACACACACACACACACACCAAGTTTCTTTCTAAGTTAAGACTGATTTAAATCACTGTGCAATCATTTCAGCTTAAAGACACACACACACTAATTTCTTTCCGAAGAAAGTAACAAGAAGTAAAAACTCTTATTTATGCCACTATGGGTTTGTTTTAGATTTAACAGTCATTTACAGCAGTTTATGTACAAGCAGTATAGCAGAAGACAGATGTGTGGCAGTTGCTTGCCAGTGGGAAGTTAAGCATGAAAGATTTGGCTTGAAGTCTGCAAAACAGCTTTCAGAAATGATGAACCAATTCACGTACAATCTTAAGAGCAATGGCTGCTTAATTCAGGAGCTGAACAAAATTTTGTGAGTTTCTTTATTAAATTTTTTATATACATGTAATACTAAACATGATATACCCATGCTTGCTAAGGAGTTGATTGCCAAAAAACAAGAAAGTGTGTTTGTAGAGGCGTAGAATGCATATATAAGATTATACATTGCTGTGTTTGGCATATGCTGACTTTTTAATCATTCTCTGTTCTTTGCTGCTCATCATTTCTTCAGTGTAGTGGTGCTGAGTGTGATGTATTGTTATTGTAACATTATTATTTTTTGCTTCTTATATATATATATATATATTTAGTACATGCTGCTTGCAGTTTGGGTGCATTACTGATAATTTACACAGGAATAGAGAGGCTGTGAAGGGAGATAGGAAAAAGACGGGTTTGAAGTTCTCTTTCTTTTCTTTCTTTCTTTTTTTTCTTTTTTTTTCATACATAAACGTTAAAATATTCCAGCATTCAGTTAATTACTACAACATGCGAAAAATGAAGTTCATATGTATCAAGTCTTGACTATTCCGGTATGGTATGCAAGGTGTTACTACAACTTGTGAAAATTGAAGTTCATGTGTTTTAAGTCCTGACTTTTCTGATATATGCGCATTTGCTATGCAGCATTTGAAAAGTGAAGGTTGTATGTATAAAATCAGGCTATTCCAGTATGTGTACTGTTCTACAGCATGTCAAACATGAAGTTCATGTGTATAAATTCCTCACTGTTCCAGTTTGCAGTTACTTTGCAGCATCTGAAAATGTAAATTCCAGACTGTTCAGGTATTCAGTTACTTGAGCATGTGAGAAGTGAAGTTCATGAAATAAAATTATTGTGTATAAAGTCCTGACTGTTCCGGTATTTAGTTACTGCAGCATGTGAAAAGCGGAGTTCATATGTATAAAGTACTGACTGTTCTGGTATTCCGATTTAAGTTCATATGTATTAAATCCTGACTGTGCAGTTACTACACACCATGTAAAAATTCAAGTTCATATGTCCTGACTGTTCTGGTATGTAGTTACAGCATGTGAAAAGTGAAGTTCATGTGTATGAAGTCCAGTATATTCTGGTATGCAGTTATTTAACTCACTCAGTACGGCCAGTCCTCTCTTCTCCTCTACACAACGTTAACAGACAACGTTAACAGCGTTTCACCCCAATGACCACCATCAAAATATTGCAAGCGGAAGGCTCTTATACTGAAGAGATGAATGTTGACAAAGAATACCACAATTCTGACGACGGAAGCTAAAGGTTGGGTCATTCAGACACCCACTGGACGTCCGAGGGGTCTGTGTAGAGGAGAAGAGAGGACTGGCCGTACTGAGTGAGTTAAATGTCCGGACAATGGTATGGACAGGTGTTTCAAGCCCTGAAGAGAAAAGTGACGCCATTGAAATGAAGTTATAGTCTGCCCGCCGGGCACACCCTACCCCCTCGCACACACACACACACACACCACCAACACCACAATCTTCCTGTGACACCTGTGGACAAGATTTTGATTATACATCTGGGTTATATTGAAAACTGTGTAACTGGCAGAACAGCAGCATAGTTAATCTGACAATAAATGGCTAGTGTACTTTACTGCATAGATTTCATAGTGTAAAAATAATAATTTCTCTTTTTCTTATCTTTTTCCACCTTTTTCTGTGTTGTAGTTGTGATTACTGCTCTTTATGACAAAATATGAAATGGCTTTGCTGCTAAAACTTTTTCCTTTTTTTTTTTTTTTTTTTTTTTAGAGTAATGTATTAATACTGTGATAGCCTCTCTCTCACTCGCGCGCACATTCTCCTTAATAACAGTACACATCTATTTTTTTTTTTTTTTTTTGTATGCTGAGAGGAAAGAGAAGATCGACCATAGTCATCAAGACCTAGTTCTGTAAATGTACATTCGTGTGCATGTTTCATTTTCATGTGGGATGAGAGGAGAAATAAGACTAAGAATGAGAAGATGGTTGCCTTATCTCGATATCTGTTCACGTTTTCGAATCATAGACCTGAAGAAATCTCCACACAGCATGAACCATTCACCATGAATGTAACATGAATATGGTTCAGGCTCAGTTACACATGTGTGTGTTTACATTGCCTTTTCATGATATGTATTCACGTTTTCGAATAATAGACCTGAAGAAATCACACAGCACAAGAAATCACACAGCACAAACCATTCACCATGAATGTAACATTTCCTGTCTGGTGTTTCCTTCCACCAGAGCACAGACATGGACAAACTCCTGAGCAGTACGGGTAGCAGCAGCAACGGCGGACCATCAGGCCCGGGAAGCAAGAAGCACGGCTACAACTACCGCCAGCGCCTCTCCACCATGGAAGAGTTTGAGGCGGACGAGTCTCTGATCGTCACCACCGAGGGACATCACTACAACACCTACTGACACGCTTGCATCACAGTTTGGGGGAAAACGTTGTGCTTAACAGGGAGGAATTGTTTTGGGGAAAGTCGCGGTAATTAAACAAAGTGTTTGGGGAAAGTTGTGGTTAACAGCGAATGTGTTTGGGGAAAGTTGTGGTTAACAGGGAAAGTGTTTGGGGAAAGTTGTGGTGGACATGGAAAGGCAAGATTCAGGATGTTAACACCTACTGATATGCACATCACTCTTTGGATAAACTTGTGGTTATCAGGGAAAGTGTTTCAGGGAAAGTTGCAGTAAAGAAAGAAAGGCAAGATAGGATGATGACACTTACAAATACTTGTCTCACTGTTTTGGAAAAGATGCGGTTCACAGAGAAATGCAGGATAGGATGGTTAACACCTGCTGATATGCACATCACATCACCATTTGGAAAAAAGTTGTGGTTAGCAGGGAAAAATAGGACAGTATGGAAACACCTGCTAACAAGCATGACTGTTTGGGGAAAGTTGCGGTTAACAGAGAAAGGCAGAATTTGAATAGTAACACCAGCTGTCACACACCACAGGGGAAAGTTGCAGTTAACAGAGAAAGGCAGAATCTAGGATGATAACACCAACTGACATGTGTCACTGTTATGAGAAAATTGTGGTTGACAGAGAAATGAAGGATCTGAATAGTAACACCTACTGACACACGTCACTCGGGAAAGTTGCAGTTAACAGAGAAAGACTGACAGTATTGGGGAAGTTGTGATTAACAGTGAAAGGCAGAATCCAGGATAATAACACCTACTGACATGCAGCACTGTTTGGGGAAAGTTGCGGTTAACAGTGAAAGGCAGAATCTAGGATAATAACACCTACTGACATGTGTCATGTTTGGGGAAAGTTGCGGTTAACAGTGAAAGGCAGAATCTAGGATAATAACACCTACTGACATGTGTCATGTTTGGGGAAAGTTGCGGTTAACAGTGAAATGTAGGATAGGATTGTAACGCCCACCAACATGCGCATCACTGTCTGGAAAATAAGTGATGGTTAGCAGGGGAAAACAGGATAGGACAGTGACATCAACTGACACATGTCACTGTTTGGGGAAAGTTGTGGTTAACAGGTGAATGCAGGATCTAGGACGGTGGAGAAGACATGAGCGTTGTGATCCTAAGTGTTCGCTTTTGCTGCCAAAGGTTTTCCTTGTAGGTAAAGGTGTGAGTATTTTGTGAGTGAGCTGGGTTGTTTTTTCAACGTCCTAAGCTTTCATTTGAAGTTTGTCATTCACCAGCTGTGTGACAGTGAGTGGTGAATGATCAATTATGTTTGCCAGAGTGTTGGTTGCCGTCATGTCTCAACAGGTCTTTTTGGTGCCAGGAAGGATCCAGATACACCAGTATCAGGTTTTGCACACAGTGCCAGAATAAAGTACAATGGTGTCGTTGAGCCGGTCATTGGGAGTGTCCATTGATATCGTCAGCTGCAACAAGTCCATGGAGGATTGAGTGTATGGAATACTTTCTTCGTGTTTGGTACATTGTTCTTTGTGTGAGTTGGGGGTTTTTTTGTTGTTGTTTTTTTGTTTTGGTTTTGTTTTTTTTTTGTTTTTTTTTTGGGGGGGGGTTGTTTTTGTAAGAAACAGTTTGCATGATGCTCCAGTGATTTTGAGGAGTGACTTGATAGAGTCCTGTCTTTAGCTTTACCGATACTCATCATGATCCTTCTTCCAACTGCAGACTTACCAAGCAGTTTTAGCAGCCTTAGATTGTTTCAGTTGAATCTGTGTGTTTGATGATCATGTCTTTTAGATGTGGTTTGCCAGGCCACCACCTACTTAAACAGTTTTGAAATAACTTTTTTTAAACAGATGTTGTTGTATATGTCTTTGATTGTTTTGTTTTTTTTAAGTTAATGCTCTGCCACTTAAAACTCTCAAAGTACAAAGATTGTGAAACAGTTGCTGTTGAGTATGTACAGTTTTAGACCCTGGCCCCAAAAGTTCCAGTGGCACTGAGACTGGCCAGATGCTGACCTCTGCCTGACCCCAAAGCTGTGCATCTGCCCATTGTCCTGATGACAGAATATCAGCATGCTGCCGGATCCTGATTTTCAGAACTTGGCATGGAGAGTGTCTGACAGAGTGAGGAGAGTGTTTGCTTGAAGCCAAAGAGCACCTGACTGCATAAAAAAAAAGAAAAAAAGTTGTGGTTCCGTTTTTGTTTGTGAATGATTGATTGATTGTTGATTGATTGTTTGTAGGTAGGATGTCTGTTGATTGGTGTAGTGTTCAGCTGAATAAAAACAGCCTGTCAGAGGGAAAAGTATGCACCCTCAACACAACATATGGCACAGAATATTTTCTCACCATTCTGAACCCATCAAGCTCTCCCCCCCACCCCAGCCTCCTCCACCCCCCCAACCCCCTCCCCACCTCCCCACCTTCCCCATTCCCTTCAACCACTTCCTTCACCCATTCTGACCGAGGTTTTATAATGACTGTTGAAACAGTCTTCTTGCTCAGTCCTTTAAATAAAGATTCAATGTGGAAGCAAAAAGGCACAAAAGTTACAGTCCTCTCTTGCTTGCTTCTGGTTTATGATACCTTTTTTGTGTTGTTTCACAGTCTTGTACTGAGGACAGAATGGTCATGCATTCAGTGTATATGGTAAATCAAGGAAACTCTTTGCAAAGGATTTTGGTGTCTCTTGAGTTCAGCTGAATGAATGTCTGATATTGTTGCTGCAGTCACTTGATCATTTCGTAGTGAACTCAGGTCTGTTATTGATTTTGATCATATGCCTGTGATTAAAAGGAAGTGCATGACTTGAGTTTTGTATGCCTCTGCAAATAACTGTGGTGTACATATCGATAATGATGATCAATTGAGACTTCTAAGATATTAACTCACAAAACAAAAATAACAGAGCATTTATATATATAACTGTTTTGATCAGTAGATGGAGTTTTTCCTCATTGAGTAGTTTCTCGTTCTGCAAGATAGCAGTTCTGTTTCCTTGTTGCTAAAACCTTTTTTCAAGACTTACCTTTCAACAGTGTGCCCTTATCCAATGCTCTCTTTTTTCTTTTTTTTTCTTTTTTTTTATATTCTTTTTTTCCCCTTATACATAGGACAGGCTTAAGAAGAAGAGGTTGATAAGAATATACACTTCAAAACTGAAGTCATTTGCATTTAAGGGGGAGCATTCAAGGAATCCCTGCACCACACAGTCCAAAGTTCATTGCTTTGGACAAAAATGGTAAACACATTTTTGAACATTTCTTACTGCGACTGAAAAATAGTTGGTACCATGTAATTGTGCCTGCAGACCTTAACTTGACAAATTGCCTATCCTGACTCCTCCTTTTGGTTTTGGCTTTTGCCATAGCTGTACACAGTGGATGAAGGTTGGACTTTGCCAAGCAAGAGTTCCTGAGAAAACTACTCTCTGAACTTGCCGTGAATGCAGTGTTAGAAAATTTGTTTGTTATGGCCAAGTGAGGATTTTATGTGACACCACATGTGTTGTTGGCTGCTACATGTATAGTCAAACTTGCTTGGGCCAGGGGCAGCAACTCTGCAGATTTTGTTTGGTCAGAACTGTGTGAAAGCACCAGCCAAGGAAGTGATAAAAGTTCAAGCCAAAACGAAGTGGAATATGATGATTTATTTCAGTATTGAAATATTGGTGTTGTTAGTATAGTGTTGTATTGTGACCTTAGATAGGACAAAACTAGTTTGCCATTTCTCTTTGCCAGCATCACTGCTGCTGATTGAGCAGTGTGAGAAATATGTATGCACATTTTAATACTAACCTTACAGCGATGCACTGTCTGGATTTTGTCATACTTTGCTATGACTGTTCACAATTAGTTCCAGTGTTACGACAACATCAGCAATGTTTGGACAAGTTCATTTTCGGCAAGATAGGGCGACCCACCTGCTTTCTTGTTGTATAGAGCTTGGTAGTTCTCAACACACATGGTTTGCTGAGTATGGGTTGGGGCAGAGAGTGACATACTACCAGTCTCAGGTGTTGAAGCTGAGCCCAAGGCAATAGTGTGCACATGAGCACTGAACCTGCGTTCAGCAGGTGGAAAGAGGAAGGTGGCACAATGTTTAAGACACTCATCTGCCAATACAGTGTCCATGAGGGCCTGGGTTTGACTCTCACTCTCGCCCTTTCTCCCGAGTTTGACTGGAAAAATAGAACTGAGCGTCTGGTTATTCAGATGAGATGATAAACCAAGAACCCGTGTACACTGAAAAAGAACCCAAGGCAACAATAGGGTTGTCCTCTGGCAAAATTCTGGGAAGTCCACTCTGATTGGAGCACAAATGTATATGCATGCACTTAAGGCCTGATTAAGCACATTGGGTTGCCAGATCAATTGTGCTGGTCAGGCATCTGCTTAGCAGATGTGGTGTAATGTATATGGATTTGTCTGAACACAGTGATGCCTCCTTGAGAAACTGAAACTGAACATACCAATCAGCTGATTCGATTGCCTGTGGATCATACAAAGGGAGGGCGTGGTTCCTGATTCTTGGCCAGCCTGGAAGTCTCTGTAACACCTGCATGACTTTGCCTGCATCAGAGCAAAGACTTACAGCCATTTACTCTTTCCTTAACTAGGATATGTCTGTACAGTGACAGTGGATGTTGCAATGCAAATGGATGTCGGAGATGCCCATCCTTGGTCTCTTGGGGAGACTGTGGACATATTGGTTGGGTGATGGACTTCTGATTCCTTGATCAGAGTTCGAGGCCTCGTTTCAGCATGGTGTTGTGACCTTGGGAAAGGCACCTTACTACGATTTTCCTCACCCCACCATTGGCTGGGGAAGGTTAAAACAGCAGGACAGGATTATTCCCTGCCTTCCCATGACAAGCCCTAAACACAGTGGATGTATCCATTGCCCCTTCTGCAGTAAATGGCTATGGGACCTTTGAATTTTAAGTCTCTAGGAAACAGTATTGCTTGCATCTGTCTGGGTCAGTGTGTGTATTCATGTGTATGTGATGCTGATTGTCTTTTCTCACCCGCTGTTTCCATGTTTAAAGCTGATTCTCATGTTTATATCAATTCATGGACATCTGATACATTTCACCAGAGATCATCTAGTACTCAAGCTTTTTATTGTTTGTTTTGTTGTCTTTTGTTTCAGTTATTATTTTAGGATCCCAAAAAGTTAAACCCCAGAGCCTTTTTTTTCTTTTTCTTCTATACATTACATGAACCATTTCCCAAGAGAGAGAGAGATGAAAAAAAAAAAAATGAATGCATTTTGATGAGGCAATGAGATCTGGTTCACTTGTACCTGCATGCATACACCTGGCCATTGGAATGGACACAGACCTACAGGTGACCTGCATGACATTATTTCATTCTGCTTGAGTGCTAGACTGACAGTTTTAGCGCACAAATAGTCTGTCTACACAGAATGCACTCAGTGTGTAGTCAGTCTGAAAGGATGCCGAGTGACCTAGTTACATACTCACGCTGGCTGATGTCATGTTGACTGTTGGCACAGTGTTGAGGTTTGCATTAGAGTTGGCATGTGTACCAGTCAGTTTGTGTTCATGTCAAGCAAGTGCTTGAAGTGTTTTGTGTTTCTGGAATGGGCTATGTTTGTGTGTGTGTGTGTGTGTGTGTGATGGGAGGTTTGAGGGAAGGGCGTGGTGGGTGGATGTGTGCATACATGCATTTAAAAGACTGAGGTGGAGATGGGATGTATATGCAGCGTTGTTGAACAAATTGTTATTGTTATTTTTCCCGTTGTTGTTATAGAAAACAAACAATAAGATCCTCTGCTAAGTGGATCATTTGTACATGTTAATGTGACACATTGTGAATTACCATACTGCAGTACCCGGAGAAGTGATCACTTAGAAACAGTGAAGTTTACTTGTGTTTTTTACCATCCAGGGGTGATTTTTTGTGACCCCCCCTACCCCTCCCCACACGACTGCATCAACAATGGTCTGTAGCCAAGGAGAGAGTGACACTCTTTAAGACTAAGAGGGTTAACCATTGGTGGGTCAATACTCTGTTGTGTTTTGAAATCCAGGTGTGCCTGTACACATTATCAAGTTGTGTGAATCTTAAATTGCTTGATAGGCGTGCGAGTTGTTGGCATATTACGCGTGTTGATTTCTGTTTCACCTGTGATGACCACATTGTTTGAGACATTTTAGGGCAGTGTGCTGGCTTGAAACTTGTCAATCCCGGTCCCTTAGTTTGAAATAACAAACATTCTGTGGTGTGTGGTTGGTTTGCTTCCCATGGAAATTCATTGTACATAATAATGACAGTTGAAAAGTGTAGTAGATGGAAACTGTTGCTGAAGAGCATGCTTGCTGATGTGTGCTCACACCACTGTTTTCTTGCCATGAACTGTTGTGTGGAATGGTTTGAGCGTAGAGATGCATTTTTTGTTGTCGGGTTGGGTTTTTTGAAAAATTACATACAAAGTAGTGAGTTCTGTTACAGCTTCTCTCGAGTCAAGGGGAGGGAATGAAACTGTGAAGTGTGAAATGAGTCTATATTATTGTATTGAATTACTTTTTTTCTTGCCTCAACAGATTTCTTTGTGTGAAATTCCAGCTGCTCATCCTCAGAGAGAGCACACTGCCACAATGCAGTGCTGCCCTTCTTTTTCTGACCTTCACATAGATTTAATGCACCTGATCAGTATGTTGGGTTTTTACGAAGGTAAGGCATCTTCAAAGCCAATGTGGAGTAGTGTACATGGAACAGTCAACATGCTTTGATGAAACCTTGAACCTGAAACTGCAATTATGTTATACTACTGGTATGTTACTGTTATATAATTATATTATTATCATATTATTATATATCATGACAGAGATCACAAAAATTCAAGGACCACTTGGAAATTTGCAAAGTTTATCTCTTGGGGGCACGGTGAAATAATGCTAAATTTTTGGAATACAGTGGTGTATACAGCCAGTGTAATGAGAACCACTCACAACCAGAAAGGTCTGCTTGCACATGCTCCTCCATTCTTTACAATGGAGACCACAGCTACCGTTTATAAAACACTGAGTAACTGTCCATTTTTTGGGTTTGATCTTTCAAGCGTATTTTGAGGCTGTTTGTGGTGCACATATGCCTGAGACAGCCATCAGTGTTTTCAGTGAGTCCATTGGTCGACCAATATATGCCTGATATAATCAGTTCTAAAAAAACCATGCATTTCATGAAGTGGTCCTTAACTTTTTGTGAAGCCTGTGTTTTGGTTATGCTGTTCCTTTATCAAGGGGTCCCTATGGCGACGTCAGAACCTCTACAGTGTAAGATGGTACTGTCTTCTGAGGAAGGTGGCAGACTGGTTAAGACACTCATCTGTCTGTACAGTGTCCATGAAGGTCTGGGTTTGATTCCCACTCTCGCCCTTTCTCCTAAGTTTTTTTGTTTTGTTTTTTTGTTGTTGTTTTTTTTTGTTTTGTTTTTTGCTGCCCTGTCATCTGCACCGTTTCAGTGGCATTACTCCCACGCCGCTCATTTAGATTCCCCCATACACGGCCACACCCGGGTTTGTCCGTCGTAGTTCCAGCGTCAGCAGTCCACAGGGAACCATCGATGTTAGGTCGCCAGGAGGCCACACACCAGAGGAGACCCTGCACTGCTGCTGAGTCACTTCGGTGGTGTTCAGTGGTGCCTGCTCTGTTTTAATGTACTTAGGACAGCACCTACTAAGCCCCCTACTAACGACAATAATGGCTTAGTCGCAGAGCCAGACTGAGTGAGCGTCCCTCCCAGAGTGGAGACCGCCACCACGTCCCTCAAACAACAGCCCTCCATGAATCTGCCGACACTGACAGGACTCTAAGAACTTCTCCTAAGTTTGACTGGAAATATCAAACTGAGCATCTTGTCATTTGGATGAGATGATAAACGGAGGTCCCTTGTGCAGGACGCACTTGGCACACTGATAATAAGTAATCAAATACATATGCATGCACTCAAGGATTGACTAAGATCACTGGGTTATGCTGCTGGTCAGGCATTTGCCTGGCAGATGTGGTGTAGCATATATGGATTTTTTTTTCCAAACGCCGTGACGCTTCCTTTAAAAACTGAAACTGTGTCAGAAATTTCTTCTTTTCTGTTGTTCTTCTTCATTCTTGGCTGTCCTTCCATTTGTTTTTCTGTAATCGTGTCCTCTTCAGCTTTATGCCTTCATTGTTCTGATTCTTCAGTATTTTTTTAAAAGAAAATCTTGTAATATTTTTTTTTTCTTTCTGATCTTGATTAATTCTGATGTATTTTTTATTTCCCAGATACTAAGTTGCATGTTGACAGTTCTGGGTTTTGTATACTATATGGCAGGATAAAAATGGTCATACACATAAAAACCCATTTGTGTACATGCGAGTCAACGTTGGAATTGCAACTCACGAACGAAGAAGAAGATACTATATGTAACTAATTTCAGCTGTTGTTTTCTTCTGGGTTTTTTTTTAATTCTGTCGTGAAAAAGTGGGGGAATGCTAAATGCCAGAAGCATATCCTGGCTGTAAGTGCTTTAGTTAGACCTCAGTTGCTCAAGTCAGCCCAGGTCCATGTCTTCCAAATGGAATCAGTTACCAGATTGGAAACAACTCCATTTCTCAAAACTAAGACAACATTCGGATGAGATGATAAACCAAGGACCCATGTACAGCACGTACTTTGCGCATGTAAAAGAACCCATGACAGCAAAAGAGTTGTTTGTGGCAGAGTTCTGAAAAAGAATCCATTTTGATAGTTAAACAAATACACCTGGAAACAGGAATAAGGAGAGGAAAAAAAGTGTGGTGACTCGCTCTCCCCAGGGAGATCAACCCCCAGTTTCACACAGAGATATCTGTCGTGACAAAAAGTGATACAACACAGTTACAACTCAGGACAACTGTGGGCTATTATCCATCAAATGGGGCCGAAATCTGAATGAATAAACAAATGAATAAATAAAATGTTGAGACAGACCAGTCTGGTTCTCAGCCATTCTTTAATCCTAAGGACAAAATGATGTTTATGTGAAGTGCATACAAATGTGAGCTCAAAGCTTTTCCTTCTCCCCCTTTCCTCCTCCCCACCTCCCTTTACTCCATTCATTCTCCAACTCTCCCCCAACCAACCCCTCAAGGTAAACTGTACATGAAAACAAATAGAATTTTAAACAGATTCTGTTGCTGATCCATCATTCAAAATGTGCTTGCTCAGTTTTCCTTGAAGACAAAAGTGTACATAAAACCAGGTGTTGGTTCCATAGAAATCTGTTGCTATTATTGTGATCTCACAGCTTTTATGTGCAGTTGTTGTTTTTTTCTGAAGAAGAAGGAGGGGAAAATAAACTGGCAAATGGCTTGGTGTGATAATGTTTATCTTTGGCTGTAGATATCATTTTTCTGTGTGGGGAAAAATGTCTTGACTGTGGAGTTTCTGTACAATTTTCGTTAAAATGTCTTTTCTCACACTCTTTTCTTATAATTTATGATAATTCCCAGACCCAACTCCCCCTGACCCCCGCCCTTTTCTGTTTCCATCTTGTTCTTGACAGGTGTGTCTACTTGAGTTCCATCGTCTGATTTGGTAGAGCTCTAACATCTGGAGCTCATGGCATGTATATCCAACTCCTTGTCACCATCTGAAGCATGGCTGTCGTGAAACATTGATGAACGAGAACAGAAAGAAAGAAGAAAAACCAAACACACAAGTCACACAGACACCAGCGCGAAAATCTTGTGAATGTTTTCCAGTCTCCATCTTCATCCTAAACGATGCCAATCTTGCGAGGTTTGCTGATATGGAATAATTATGTTCCACAGCACATTCTCATGTCCAGCCCATTTTGGTATTTATGTATATCATGGACTTTTGCGATCGGTTGGTGGTCATCTTGTATTATGTGTACACTGTTCCAACACTTTACGGAGGGGAGCATCGGAGGAAGCAAGAGTTTGTTACTATTGAAGTGTGCCTGCACAAGACTTGACGCTGGCGTTGACGCAACATGAACGGTTTTTTTCACCAACCCTTATTTGGGCAGACATTGATTGATTGTTGTTAAAAAGAGCACACAAGGTACAGTGCTTGCCCCTAACTCCCCTGTTAATGAATCAGAGACAGAAGTGTCACCATCTTTGTTCACACACTTTGAATGATAGTTTTGATAACAAAGCTGCTTTGTAGATGTATTTAATTACTGCCCATTACTCAATAATAACAGGATTGTGGAAAAAAACAGAAGCATCCCTCTTGTGTGTGTGTTTTCAGTGTGTGTGTGTATGCAGTGTGTGTGTGTGTGTGTGTGCAGTATGTATGTGTGTGTGAGAGTGCAGTGTGTGTGTGCAGTGTGTGTGTGTGTACATGTTTAAACATGTGTTTATGCATGTAAAAAATATTGGTGAACAAGAAATATGTGAAAAGTTCTGCAAGTACACTTTTATTCCATTCACAACTGACATGGACCTGTTTGTTAAAAAAAAAAAAAAAAAAAAAGGAAATATACAGAAGAAAAGTCCAGGGCAGGACAGAAAGGGAGTTCCGATGTCTCTTGGAGTGTGGGGTGGGGAAGACCATACTCTTCCTCTTCCAACCAAAATATGTAAAACTTTACAAATAAATAAATGCGCAAATAAAGCTTCAGAAATGGCATGACATACCAAGTATAAAGTTTTTTTGTTTTGTTTTTTAAAGAATCCCCTCAAGAACGGATCATCAAAGACCTCTACCCTCCAATATAAATTGTGCGAGATTCTGACAACCCACTATTTGCTGGGCAAACTGGAACTGGATTCCAGATGGGAAGAGTCAGGTGTGTGACTAAAGCATGTAGTTTTAATAGCAATGTATGTTTTAAAAAAGTAAGAATGTTGGTTTAATTACAACATAATATATTATTTCACACACACACACACACACACACACACATATATATATATATATATATATTGTGTGTGATACCAAGTTTTAACTTTCCAGAAAATGACAAAAATAATATTCCCTAGTTTTCTCTTATCCTATTTGATTTCCCTGGATTTACCTTGCCGTATGATTTAGCAAAAGGAAATGCATCTAAATTATAATAAGTGGTTCTGGCCACTAGACATTTGTCAGTGCAGCCAGCTTTAGAAGATATCTATCTATCTATCTATATTTTTTTTTCTTGTACTTAACGCATCAAAGAAATTCATATAAGCAACAGCATAACCACATTAAAAAATTCTGAACAAATCATATGAAATTGATTCATAAAACAAAATACTTTTAGAGTATGTAAAGTTACACAAATATCATATTTTATATCAAAACATTTCATCCTTTCTGAAGCCAGTCTCACTGTGTTAAGGTATGGGGTGTATCTGTGTGAATTATCGTTAGTGGGCATGTTTCCAGTACTGGTAAAGAAAATGAAAAAAACAAGTATGATTCTTAATACTAGATAAAAATTCAGTATGAATCCCCTCACAGTGAGAAGATTATCAATCTAAATCATCAAAAAATATGATCATTTACTAACTGTATGGCTGTACCCAGAAAGAGCGCTAGACTTCATTCCTGGGGATATGTGGTTCAGTTACCAGCAGGACATGGTGGGCGAAGGATGGAGATAATTCTGATCTTCCACCTGAATATTTATGGGCACACCTGCCCAAACTAACGCTTGCACAAGATCAAATAAACACATTAAATATCTGTGGGAAATGGAAACACCAATATACCCAGCATGAATTTATCCCTAAAAACTTGGGATGGGCTATTTCAATGGAGATGTGAGAGGTGTCATACCCAGGACTCCTCCGCACAACAACCAGGACATCGCGAGGACCAGCCTGGACCAACAGCCAGGACTCCACCACCCAAGAACAGCCAGGACGCAGCGTGGACCACCCTCAAAATGCAAACACAGATACGCCAGCAGCTAGGACACAACGAGGATCCCCCTTGGACTGGCAACCAGGACTATGCCCCCTCAGGACCACAGGTCCAACGCCTCGACCACATCACCCCTCACGGATAAGACCACAATCACGAACAACTTGACCTTAAGGGCGAAACGCCAGTAGGTCGTTAAACTCACTCAGGTGTCATACGTGTAAAAAAAAAAAAAATATATATATATATATATACATATATATATATATATATATATATAATTAAAAAAAGGAGAGAATGTGGAAGTGTGATATCTCTGACTGATTTCTGAGACTTTTTAAAAGCACGTGATTAAAAAATACATGCCTTTCTGAAAACAAAAAACAAAAACAAAACAAAACAAAAAAGACTGGATAATTTTTTTTTATTTTTGAGATCCAGTGGTTCATGTTCTGTCTCAACAGTCAGAGTGGTTGGGTTTTAACAGTCCAAAATCTTTTTTTTTTCCATTACAGAATAAAGAGCAGACGCTTTCAAACCAAACTTATACAACACACTTGTTTTATGTTTTAATGTTCAGGTCAGTGTTTTGGTGGGTTTTTTTTTTTTTTTTTTTTTTTTTTAATAAGCAATTCTGATGTTTCCTTTTTTTTTCTTCTTCTTCTTTTTTTCTTTCTTTTTTAATGGATGTTCACATTGCCTTAGTATATATTAAACACTTCTGATTTCCTCTTACTGTACACAGTGCCACTTCAATCTGACAGGTGTTCCACAGGATGGTAGCTTTTAATGGCAAATAATGTACCAAGGTACAAATGACAGCTCTTCTTTTCGACTTCACGTGATATATGTGTATAACAAGCTCACCCCATGCAACTAAATTACATTTACAGCACTGTGATGGAAGCTTAATTGTGATTAAATTTCCAACAAGAAAAAGTCTCCCCCTGGTATAAAATTATAATAAGATGAGAACTAAGATACTAAATAAGTGCTTCCTTTGAGTATTAAAGTAAACTTCTCTCTCTCTCAGTATCGGTCACTAACACACACACACACACACACACACACTCATGTATCAAAGAAGCTGTATCAAGCTGAAGACACAGATTACCTACCACATGGTTCCTAGCACATACAGAAATACTAATAGCCTGTATCAAAAAGTACATCATTTTTAAATTCGTTCACAGTAATTCTTTAAAAAAAAAAAAAAAAAGGTGGGAATCAGGACACAACCACCACATATTCCTAAACTAACAGTGAATGAACACAATTGTTGTACACAACCAATACAGCATTCACAACTGACTCATTTGTCACGGAGGCCTTTCTTCTCTTTCATACCTTTTCCTTTCCATATTCTGCGACTTACATGCTCATGCGTTTTCCTCAAGCTTTGACCACAGCTGCTAAATGAGTGTATTTACAAAACGTTTCTTCTCACAGCAAACCAAATCAAATATACAGGGGTTCACAAAAGTTAAGGATCACTTGGGAACCTGCACAGTTCTCTTCTCAAGGGCATGGTAACATGGTGCTGAAATTCTGACAGGGAAGTATGCAGCCAAAGTTACGAGCACCACTCATAATAACTAGAGGTGCTTTCCAGCTGTTGCACTTCCGTTTTCTTTACAATGTAAGTTGCCAAAGTAATGAGCACCACTCATAATAACTAGAGGTGCTTTCTTTCTTTTGCACTTCCGTTTTCTTTACAATGTAAATTCAAAGTTACTATTTTAAAAAGCACTGAATAACTGTCAATCTTTGGATGAAACATTGATTTTTCAAACACGTTTTTCAAGCTGTTCATGATGCATATATGACTGAAACAGCCGTCAGTGTACTCGGTAGACCAAAGCACCTTGCATAATTCAAATCATCTCTTGACTTTTAAAAAAAGAGTATTAGAAACTTTTTTTCCCCTGTTAATAACACACAGTAATTTTTTCACATCACTGAACTTTTAAGAAGTATGCAACAGCCATCAATGGCAACCTCCACTCTGCAGGTCTGGAGGTCTGTTGGCCGTTGTCTTCTTTCTGAGCAGCTGACTGACATTTTATTTTATTTCATTATCACATTGTTAGTGCACAGTTTTCCTTTCACTATACCACCCATAAATATCATCATATTTTATAGTTTGTAAGTAGCAGTACCTTACAGACTAAGAATGATGGTAATCTCTGAATCAGCTTGACTAAACGACGAGTTCTTTCACTCAGAAAACATCTCAGCAATGCAAAAATCTCTCCAATGTGTAGTTCACTTTAAAACAAAATGTTTTTTCTAGCGCTGAACACGTTTCATAAAGAAGCGACATAAATCCATAACGTAATAATAAACTGCAGTGTATTCCCCTCCTCATCCTTTATCTAAATTCCTGCTAGCTCATCTGATGGTATTTATTCAAGTAAATTCAAGACTCGAATACATAAATGGATGTGTGTGAATGCCTGGTATGTGATTTGTTTATGCACACATTTCATGCTACAGACATATTTTATTAATTTGATTATTATCATCATTATCATAATCATTACAACTGTCATCATAGGGTGCAGTTGAAGGCACCAGTACTTACAGCTAAATGAAGAAGAAGAAAAAGTAAAAAGATGAATAAATAAGAACTTTTTTTTTTTAATAAAACAACCAAAAAACAAGACAATGCGGTTCTGACACACCAACCACGCACATGCCTGTGTAAACGCTTGGATTCACTTGTGCTCGCTCGTGTATGACGGAGATCGCTTTCTCACTGTTGCTGCTGATGCTGCTACTCCATAAAGTCCATCACTTCCTCCAGCTCTCTTTGCTTGGCTTGTTTGTGGGCCCACCTCTGCTCCATCACCGAGGCTGAGGTCTGCCATTTCTCGTGGAAGATCTGCTTTTTGTCCACTGGGCAGAACTTTCCCGCTGAGAGAAAAAGGGTGGAATGAATCAATGAATTATCATAATGTTTGAACATGGATTTTGTAATAACAATTTTTAAAAGTTTATTTTTCTGCAGCTTTCTCTTTCGCTGTCTCTCTCTGTCTCTCTCTTTCTCATACTCACATACCTTTTGTACCTCATAATTAAGTGTACATACACACAAAGTTACACACACACACACATGCACACACACACACATGCAAGCATGCATACATACACAAACACATATACACACACAGTTAGACCTTCCCCCTTCACTCATCTTTAACCTTTTAACCAATATGATGCCAAGCAACCGTTAACAATCTCTCACATGACACACCTAGTGCCACGTAGAGTCCCAAAAAATATGTACCTTTGTGAAAAAAGCAGCGAAGTACTTAGACACTAAGATTATCAGCACGAAATGATGTCTTGCTTTTTCCATTGACACATATTACCGAAGAAACAACAGTGTTTTGTTGTTGTTGTTTTCAGAGAATTGGATCTCTTCTCTTCCCTCCCTGTATACCTTTCTCTCTTTCTCTGACAAATCATCCAGTGTTGCCAGTATTCCAGCACTATCCTCATCAGAACCTGAACTCGAATTGGCTAAGTTTATTCTGAGGCTTTAAAAGTAGGTAATTTTGCATTGATGGCAACTTGAAAACAAACGTTCCTGACAGACCAGCCACCGTGGCGAAGTGGTTAGCGTTTCGGCCCGTGGCCGGCTCCTACCCAGAGTTAAGTGTGCTGTGGGCTTAAATGGGAAGACTGGGACCACACAGTCGAGTGTCATCCACTTCAAGGATGCGTCTTTGGGTGTGTTGCTCTAATTACCTGACCAACACCGCAAGTGTCTGTATCTCTCGGGTCTGGTTAACACCAGGATATCATTATGACAGGAAGCGTAGAGTACAGCCTTGTCACACAGTCCCAAACCAAAATGGACCTCCATAGCAACATCATCATCATCATAGTCATCCTTCTCCTCCTTCATCATCATCAATATAAACAAAACAGTCTCAAAGTCTGTGGCCTTTCATGCCCTGCTCTCATGGTGACCTCAGTTTCGATACCCCTCCACTTCTGTGCTTTGGGTGACTCCTGTCAATGTCTTCAGTGTCGGCAGATTCATGGGGGGTTGTTGTTTGAGGGACGTGGTGGCGGTCTCCACTCTGGGAGGGACGCTCACTCAGTCTGGCTCCGCGACTAAGCCATTATTGTCGTTAGTAGGGGCATGGATGTTCAGTGCTGGCACTTTAGTTGGCCCAGCGAAAGTTCATGAACCCAGGAAGTAGGGCATGGATATAAATAAACGTGGCTGACAAACAGGCCGTGCCAGCGGCACTCGCTGTACGCTTGTTCAGCGGTAAATCTGCTTTGTTTCTTTCGCGCATCATCTTCCCGGATGGATTGGAAATAACGACAAAAGAAGTGGGTTTCTACAAAGAATGCAAAATGAGCTTTCTATTGACTCCAAACACAATATATTTTCTTACATAGCAATTGTTGCGGCAACGGTTGAAACATACATGAAGAAAGAGAAGAGAAGGTCAAGCAGAAACATGATCGCAAAAATCGTAAAATTTAAATCCCTTTCTAAGAAAACATACGCTTATTACAATGAAATCGTAAAAATCACCAGAACATTTAGCATGCCTGCATGCAGATCAGCCCACCCTTTTGAGTTGTAGATTTGTTCTTGTCAGCACAACAAGTGTTTAAATGAACACACTGTAGCATGGTGAGTGCAAGCAGCAGGGGCATGGAGAGCAGGGTGAGTGTAATCTCTGCAGGAAATGTGTGGATGCTGTGGAAGCGAGAAAAGTGGGGCAGGGGCTGCGGGGCCAAGTGAAACAAAGAAGGCAGTGTCCAGGTTTGGCACGCGGGGCCAGAAATACCGCGGTGAATGCGCCGGCCAATGCAGAGTGTGGTGGGAAAGTCTGGCATTAAAAAAAGTTTGACCCCAGACGCTAGACGCTGCTCGGAAACTAAAGAGGTGGATTTTGTGCTCAGCTGAGCAGCCGTGGGGGGCTTAGTAGGTGGTGTCCTAAGTACATTAAATCAAAACAGGAACCACTGAACACCACTGAAGTGACTCAGCAGCAGTGCAGGGTCTCCTCTGGTGTGTGGCCTCCTGGCGACCTAACATCGATGGTTCCCTGCGGACTGCCGACGCTGGAACTGTGACGGATGAACCCTGGTGTGGCCGTGTATGGGGGAATCTAAATGAGCAGTGTGGGAGTAATGCCACTGAGACAGTGCAGATGATGGGGCAGAAGAAAAAAAAAAAAAGTTCCTAACAGGTAAAAACATGTGGATGTCTGTGTACCTGTAGTGCAGTAGTTGTCAAGCCCATGGAGGACTTGTTTGATTCGTACTGTTATATGATATGCACTCAGTGCACGTGTGTGCGCGTGTGCACATGCGTGCGTGTGTGTGTACACAATCAGGCTATTCCTGAAACTGAATGTAATGTGAAAATCAATACTGTTTGTTGATCAAGAAAATGTTCTCTGTGTTTTCATATATGGTTAGTGATTTTGTGTTTCATATCTGATATCCTTTGCACCCTGTATTTTTC
Organism: Babylonia areolata; assembly: GCF_041734735.1. Lineage (NCBI taxonomy): Eukaryota > Metazoa > Mollusca > Gastropoda > Neogastropoda > Buccinidae > Babylonia > Babylonia areolata. Next base: position 30,283,540 of record NC_134881.1, read on the forward strand.
TCATCCTTTTTTTTAGGACCAACATATCTAAAAACAACAGAGATTCATACTTTGTTCTCTTCCTGTGAGTCTTACCTGCAAATGGAGGTGTTTTCATGTATTTGTCTAAACATCTGAAGTGGAACAGATGGCCACAGTATACTCGCTCTATGCCAAACTGTCTTCCTGATAGATCCTGAAAACACCAAAATGCAAAATCTCTAATGAGAATGCAAGTGTGTTAGAGTGTACATGTTTCTCATGTGTGTGCATGTCATCACATGTGTATCTGGGAATAAATGTGTGTGCAAGCATACATGCGCATCTTCATGAGTGTGAGCACAATCTACACACACACACACACACACACACACACACACAGATATATATATATATATATATATATATATATATACACACACACACATACATATACATATATATGTAGAGGGAGAGAGACAGAGATAGAGAGAGAGAAAAAAAAAGTCTCTTTTTGTCTTAAAAACTTATATTTGTAGCAAATTATATATATATTGTCTATTCAAAGCCACAACCACATATCTCCCTTTTTTGTGCAATTTTGGTTAGTTTGTTTGCACAAACATAGTATGCGCAAACAGCTATATTCATATGTTGAATAATCAGTGAGACTGAAAGTCACCTAATAAGTGGTATGTTGCATTATAGCTCTTCACCCTATTCTTGTGTCCGTCTTCTGTGTATCTGATACATATTTCCTCTTTCCTGTTTTCATAACAACTAACAGAAATATAGGATTTTTAAACAAGACATGGGGAAAAAATCCCAAAAACGATGACTGAACTGTTTTATCCATGCCATTCCATTTTCCATAGGAGTTATGTCAGGAAAGTTAACATGTTTAGCTATCAGAAAGGAAATTTTCTATCTAAAGTTACGTTTAAATAACATACTTACCATGACCCACTAGTGCAGACTCCGGCAGGGGTCTGACATTCCTGTCCTGTGCAAACTACTATCTGCCTATGCAGAGAAAACGAAAGTAGCTACGGCCGATAACCTCCCAGAAGTAGGTAACCTCCCCTTTTCCCCCCTGACTAACGCCCTCTTTTTACGGCAATTTGCCGCAACCAGCACAGTGTGCAGGGAGAACAGAAAGCGGGGAGGAATGGGAGGGTCTTAAATGTGGGTCACGGTAAGTATGTTATCTAAACGTAATTTTAGGTAGAAAATTTCCTTTTAATTACACATACTTAACCGTGACCCACTAGTGCAGAATGGCACGACAAGGTGGAGGGCTCGTCTGTTCTATCGCCAGTGCGCTGTGATGGCGTGTTGTGTGACCACCGCAGAGGCAACGCCTCTTGAGCCATCATCCCTAAAGCGACAGACGTCCCTCAAGTAGAATTCGATGAAGGTAGAGTGTACTGTGTCACCTAAGGATATTGGTGCGGGCAAAGAAGACAGAGGTCCGCAGCTGTATTGTGTGAGAGAGGTCTGTGGACCACGGCTGTGCTGATAAATGTAGCGCAAAGAAAATCGGGTCGGTGTGTTGAATCCACACTTTACTGAGAGCCCTTCGAACCAAAGGAAGGGAAGGAAACACATACCCAATAGGGTTGTCTCACTTGAGCGCGGTTGAGCGGCAATGCAAGGAGGTGTACATGTGGTGTGATCTGATGATTTCATATCGGGTGTGGGCCGATAGTGAAAGTGATATATGTGTTTGAAGGAAGCTGTGGCATGAGACAGAGGTAGGCCACCATGTTGGGCTTGCCTTAGGCATGACAGCCAGATCTGTAGAGCTCCTCCATGCGAGCTGACAGGTGACAGGCGCTCCCACCGCCACTTTTCTGTCGTTGCCAACAGCACTGGCATGTTGCCTATGCATAGGATGGCAGACATTTGGCAACAAGAGACTTGAGGTCCCTTGTGTCTCTGGGACAGGGCTGTGTACTTGCCCAGGTAGGTACCATCACGAAGGGGCATACGGAAGGCTTGGTGGCTTCTCTACCTGAGTGTGGCATGTTGAAGCAACCTGCAGAAAGTTGTCCGCAGTCAATGGCTGGGATGGATCAGGCTGTGGGAGTGCACTTCATGTGCCTGCAGGTCACTGAGTCTCATTCTGTGGTGGAATTCCTAATGGAAGAGGGTTTCCATGGGGAAAATTTCCGCTGAAGGTTCTTTTGTGAGAAAGGGGACCGGATCCATGACAGGCTTCTGGCTGTGTGTGGTGCGCACTAAGTCTGGGATGGAGCGGGGCGGGGGCAGGGAGGAAAGTGGCTCTAGATGTTCTGTACTGGCCATTTACATAAAATCACTGATCTGACATACGTTTTCAGTATGGCCAACAGCAAAATGTGAGCTGTATTATCAGTGGTTTCTGAATTGCAAAGAGAAATCATTTGCAGCTTAGTCTTTCATTAAGGACTATGTCTCTCAGACTAGAAGTCAAATTGCACTGGGAATTAGTGCTGTAGCCTTGGGGGCTAACTAGCCTTTGGGATCCATCCCAATGGTGAGTCCTAAGGCCCTTTTGATCGAGGGACCGGGGATGCAACTTGGGCAAAACACTCTCTACTATAAATTGTATAATCAAATTCCAGCCCGAACAGTAGGGACAGTAGTTGCCTCCTCTGCTGTTCTGATGGTCATTGTCGTACACGACTGATTATCATATACTGGTCCTAGGAGGACACCAATCAGCATGGGTAAATCAGGAAACAGCTGCTGTGTGCTTGAGGGATGAAGGTGTCCACCATGCAGGTTATGCTGAAATGTAAGGAAGCTGGAAGGAGTTGATGGGGTCTTGTGGTGCAACCGTGTGTCTGAAAGACATGGTGCTTGCTTCCAAAGTGACAAAGTCATCCTCTGACAGGCCCTTGACTGAAGGCTGGGGCTCCATGATGGGATAGCCTGCCTAGGCTAGAAATCCCTGGAAGTGTCTCATTGGAAAGACAGTGCTTGAGAAGGAATGCCCATCTGTAACCACAGCAGTGATTGTGTGTTGAGGCTGAAAGGATCGGGCAGGGAAGACCAAGTGCAGAAATTGCTTTCAAACGCCAATTGTTTGAGACATCAACGCTGGATCTCTATTCAAGCAAGGTGCTTGGATGCGGCATCTGCCATGTTGGTATGAGTGGGCAGAAAGAATCCAGCACTGCCGAAGTTCACCTGTACCTGCTCTGTGGGCGAGGGGTGGTGAAGGTGCAAGGTGTGGCACCGGGAAGCAGAGTGGTGCATAATTGCTGCAGCAAGTTAGCAATGAGTTGCTGATTGTTTGGTTGAGCAGCTTGCTGAGACGCCATTAATGGTTGGGAAACAGCAGCAATCCACGCTGTGGTAGATGGGGTCATCACCGCATAGCTTGGTGGGACCGTGCATGCACCCACACTGTAGGCGAGGAGCAGTGCCGGTGAAAGGGAAATAACTGCAGCGGTCACTGGCAAGGGTGCCGAAGCAGGGGTTGCCTCCCTTGGATCGGGCGCTCCGGACAAGGGGGAGGGTGCAGGCGTATGGGCGAGCGTGTCCCCTAGTGGTCCACCTTCCTCTCTACACATGGGGAGGGCATCCCTACATGCCTCAGTCGCCATTGGATCCGAGACGGTCGAGGCATGCCGCATTGGGGGGTCGCGTGATCCGATGTCACGGCCGCCACCATGGACGCATCGCACATAGGGCCCAGTCTAGCGTGCGGATCCATAGCAAGCACAATCTTTTTTTCTTTTCTTTTTATGGTGTTGTTTCCCCAACAGGATTGTGGCACATTCCATTGGTGCAACTGTGGGTATGGGCAAAGAGATAGAGGAGGTTGACTCATGCACTGCCGACTGGCAGTGCTGAAAAAACGTGGATCGCGTCAAGTGCGTTCGCGGATCGATAAAAATGACATTAAAGGCAGCACTGACCTGAGTGTGGGGCAACTAACCTGTAAAAGTCACCAGAGGAGGTGTAGGAGGTGGTGGAGGTCTGGAGTTGACTGGAGGGAGTGGAGGAAATGGAAAAGGCGTTGGCGTTGTTGAGAGGGCCAGAAGTAGAGGGCCCAGAGTGTCAGCGAATCGATTGCAATCGCGCCTTAATTTTAGCGCGATCGCCCAATAGAGCTATATAATTATGTGACCTGGTTGGAGACATAATTTGACAAAAAACAAGAACGCCAGAGAATCGACAGACAGAAAATACAAAAAAAAAACTTAGCCGTATGAAGAGCACAGAAACAGGAGTCATGATGGCTGCTGGAAAAAGAGGGCGCTAGTCAGGGGGAAAAAGGGGAGGTTACCTACTTCCGGGAGGTTATCGGCCGTAGCTACTTTCGTTTTCTCTGCATAGGCGGATAGTAGTTTGCACAGGACAGGAATGTCAGACCCCTGCCGGAGTCTGCACTAGTGGGTCACGGTTAAGTATGTGTAATTAAAAATATTTCTCTCATATCTAATTATTCTACCCTGACAAACCTAATTAGGCTGAGATGCCTGTACACACAACCACGCTAGGTAAAAGAAAATATTCCAACAAAGACCACCTCTTTCTTATGATTAAAATAAGAAGTCAGAATAGCATCATTATCATTTAAAAGATCTGTACAGTGTAACACTGTCTGCAAAAATGAAACCTTGGACACAGGATCAAACTGCTTGCATGTAAAATAACATCCACCTGTTTCAGGGTTCCCACGGACATGAATAAACAAAATTCCAGCTATACATTTTCCAGATCAAATGAAAATTTTCCATACCAAAAACAAAGCCACAATTTTGCCTGCTACCCCACTGATGAAAGAGATTGGTATATACATGTTTCCCAGTTCTGATGTTTAATTTTCATAACTTTGGTTGTTGTTTTTTTATTGTTTGTTTTTTAAATGCATTAAGCTCTTTATGATACTGGTCATGGCTTTTACCACAACTGAAGACTTTCACAGACCCTAAAAAATAAAAATAAAACACACAAAAAACATATTTTCCCCAGACTTTTTCAGCCCTGGAAATGGTTTGTCTTTCCAAGACTTTTCCAGACTTGCATGACTGTACAAACCTTGTGTTTCCTCAACTCCAACCTTCAGGGTGAAACTCACCGTGGGCTCTGGAGGCAGGATCTGTTTTTTACACAGGGAGCAGGACTCCATTGGGTAGCGTCTCATGCAGTCCTTGATGAGGTACTCACACACCGGCTGGATGGAGGGCTTAGGTGCAAAGGGAGGGTCTCTGATAACATAGGTAAAGAATGTTGTTGTCTTTACAATGTGATTAACTACAAGCTTTCTTTTCCAATAATGCAGAAGTGGTTTACTCATGCTCCTTATGATATTATAATGCCACCACTCGCTTTCGCCTTACCCTAGATACCATTACTGTAATAGTTGACACAACTGATGCTGTTGCTATGTTACAACTGGTCCAGGCTATTTATTATTAATGTCATCTTAAATCATCATGATTACTACAATCATTAATGTGTAAACATTGATTGATTGAATGATTGGACAAATCTTCCTTCTTTTTTTTTTTTCTTTTTTTTTTTGTGGTTGTTGTTGATGTTGTTGTTGTTACAGATTTGTTTTGCCTTGTTTAGTCTGTTTTGTTTTGTTTTATCTCGCTCTCTGTAGTGGAAGATGCTACTGTTCGTTTTATATTGTTTGTTTCATACTATTCTCTGTATTGTATACATGTTTTTTGGAAAAATTTTTAAAAAGTTTAAAAAAAAAAAAAAAACATAGGTAAAGAAGTTCAAATCTATACAATTTTTTTTTTAAACATCTTGAAGCAAACTTCTCAATACATTGGGTGCATCCCTGAAATCATCAGTTTTCTCTTACACAAATTCTCTCAACATGTCCCACATGTTACATTTATGTACATGTTTAAAAAAAAAAAATAAACAGAATCTATCAGTTTTCACACATCACACATTCTACAACATTTATATTCATGCTATATGAAAACCAAAAAGAATCTATAACAATTTTCACACATCACATTTTCTACGATATTCATGTACATGCTTTATGAAAACCAAAAAGAATCTATAACAATTTTCACACATCACATATCCTATGATATTCATGTGCACGCTTCACAAAAACAAAAACGATTCTAACCATTTTATTCAGTTTGGTTCACAACTATGCAAGTTCTGCCATTATGAAAATTTTGGGGAACTGGGTGCAAGTTGTGTTACACATTACACGTGGTGTTAGACATGTACTGATTGGCCGAGTCAGCTGGCACACATAATCAAACCATGAATGATTCCTAAGTGGCACCTTCTCATAAGGTATAATAGGGTATAATCCCATGAGGAAGAAGTGGAAATAAAGGATGGTGTCTGACATCCTAAACTGACTCTTACCCTTATCTCAGTGAGAAAATAGCCATTCTCTAATAAGCACACTTCTCAGCAGCAGTCAAAGGTTGAACAAAACAATAACAAAACAAAAAAAAAGATACATGATACACAATATCTCACTTTGGTTTCTTTTTCAGAGGAGGCTGCACACACTGCCTGGCGATTTCTATGGCCTGGGCCTGGAAATTGACCTTCAGGAAGTTGGGCAAGTTGTGTTCCGATATCTCTACCCTGGAAAAACCCAGCGCCAAAGTAGTGCAACAGACATGCTTCTCTCGTCAGAAACATATTATTCTAATCACAGTAGTGCTCAACACACTTCTACCCTGTAAACATCAAAGCAAACCTATTGCAGTAAATATCATGACTGATTGTATCTTCAATTCAAAGTTCAGTACAAAAACAAAACAAAAAAGAAAGAAAAGAAAAAAAAAGACATCTTTATAACAGTTGAGTTCTGTAAACATGCTAAACAAACTAACACAAACCCATAATAATACTTCTGCTTACTTCAATCAGCATCTAAGGATGAAAATGTTCTATTTGTACATGTACAAGAACTACGCTTTGTGCAAACCTTAATTGTAAAGTGGTAGCATTTTCCTCCCCCCCCCCCCACCCCCCTCACCCTCTTGATACTAGATAATGTATATCTGTGAAACAATTTTTTTTTCAGTTTTTTCTTCTTTTTTGAGTAATCAAATCATACTACGGACGACAGTGTCAATGGTAATACAACACACAGTACACAACAAACATAACACAATACAATTCTAATCCCCAACACCGCCAGCAGTTTACATTCACATGGACTTACACTATCTGCTGCAAAGGATATGTTTCTGGTACTGAAAGTACAACAGTCAGGAAATATTTCAGCTGACGAAGCTTGAGCACAATCTGGGATGTCTTCTGTTTTAACTTGATTTCATCTTCTGGTGTGAGGAGGTCTTTTTTGATGAAGGCAATTTCTTCGCTGCATACAGACAGAGGGTTTTCGTCTATGAACGTCTTGACAAAATTGACCATGTGTACCACCTGAAAGTATAATAATTAAAAAAAATTTTTAATTTTTTTTAATGACACTGAATCAACTGTTGTACAAAATCAGTTAGTTATCATAGGTAAATGTAAAATCATCATCTGTGTCTATAGAATTTTATAGGTAAATGTAAAATGAAAATGTAAAATCATCATCTTTGTTTATAAAAGTTCATGGATAAATGTAAAATGACTTTCCTTGTATATGAGGGTGTGGGTTTTTTTCTAATAACAATAAGAAAAAAAGTTATCTGTATACTTTTGATTACTTATAATAGTTTAGGTACAGTTACAATACAAATGTCTTATTTGGAAAGCATCAATGAACCCCCCCACCCCCCACCCCCCACCCCCCCTTTTTTTATATTTTTTTTACTCATTAACATTTGCGATTTTCAAATAGAAATTATGCAGTCCTCTTCACTAAAGTCAACCATTTTTCAAAGTCAAGGAGAAAAAAAATCATAATAAAATCTGAAATTTAGGTAATGCTTGCTTTAAAAAGAAACATGATAATGATGAGAAATACCATGCATAAGTATAATGTGGACTCACTGCTCAACAGTGAAATTCACTGCAGCCTCACCATCAGATTAGCTGATGCATTATATACCATACCGTAACAAGAACATTGACTGTTCAAACTTGGTAGTCAAAAATAAAGAATGCTAAAAAAGGAAAATTTTACTGTTTATGTAGATCTAGGATAAGTCAACCTTCCATTAAGATCAACAAACCAGTACCTTCCATGACTCAATGCTCTGATATATATATGTAGATATATATCACTATCAGTATGTTATTCAGTCTCAAGCCATCTGTCTCATCAACATTTTGTTTCTACTCTCAAATAATACACAGTTCTCATTTATTAACCACACACTAACAAGGGAATAGCCAATACAAAAAAAAAAAAAAAAAAAAAAAAACAAACCATTAGCAAACAAAAATCCAAAAAAAATGTTAGAATTTTCTGATTATACCTGCCGCTGACCAACAAGTTTTTTTGTTTCTGCTTCACAAACTGAGCCGAGTCCCATGAGTAACTTATGAGCCAACGTTTTGCTGTTGAGCTCCACCACCAATGGTTCATGGGGATACTTGGATGGGAACAGGCACGTAATATTAATCTGTTTGTGCTCCGTCTTCCTGCAAACATATCATTGAAATTCAAGGTACTTCCTTCTATAGGTTATAAATCTATGAATTAGGAGGGGAAAACAGAACATTTGTTCGATTGTTAGTCAATGATGGCCTTGTGCACACATTTGTGTATGTGTCCAGTCATGCATGGTCCAATAATTAATATCTTACTGAACAGGACACACAAAACAATTTTCATTCCCAACCTCCCTCTCTCTTTCCTCTCTCTTTCCCTCTATCTCAGACACACACCTATACCACAATACACACATTTATAACCAAATACACATAATGTTTTGGAGTAAACAAACTTCATAATATTTTCTTATTACTTAGCAAGAAATCTTTCCCCAATATTCACACACTGTAGGGAAAGGTATTGGGGTGAAAAGAGGAATAATAACAAACACAAACAGATCAAGGGACAGTTCTTACAACTAACTGCTTTAGGAAGAAGTGAAGTGCAACACGAGTGCTGAAGCTCATCATGGAACAACTTATAGTTTCTTCTTCTTTGGGGAAGGAGTGATTGACAAACATAGTTCAAACAGACAAAGGGACTACTGAAACTGATCTTACTGTCTTACTTTATCTCCACTTTCACCAGGTCTACAACAGCAGCAATCAGCTTTGTGTCAGGAATTTCCGGCACTTTCTGTTTCACCTGCACCAGCTCTCCTTGTATCACTCGCAGTCGTTCATCGCAGTCGATTCCCTGGCTGTCTGCCATCTGTTACCACTGCTGGGTGACTTTAGTCAGCTGTCAATCATCAGATCTCCTGTGAAAAACAGAAGACAAAACAATATTCAACAGCAACAACAGAACAACAAAAAAAGAAGAAAAAATGTATAGCATACTGTGAGTGCACTTTCGTGCAAACATATCTCTTTATCTCTGTGTGTGTGTGTGTGTGTGTGTGTGTGTGTTTATATTGTAAAATTTTTAACTTATGTAAACTGTACTGTGTATACAAGTGAACACATGCATGAGAGTGGGAGAGGGTGGCATGAATGCATGTATATGAATGGTGTGAATGCATCTAAGAGAGAGAGAGAAGTGTGTGTGTGTGTGTGTGTGTGTGTGTGTGTGTGTTTGTGTGTGTCCTGTCTGTCTGTGTCTCTGTCTGCCTGTCCGTCTGTCTGTTACAGTGTATGTGTGTGTACATTAGACATTCAATTTTTTAAGGACTTACTTGAATTTAAGTCTGTGTGTGTGTGTGTGTGTGTGTGTGTGTGTGTTTTCGGGATGGGAATAACGGAATGTCAATGCTTGATGAGTTCAAGAATCATACCTTTGGTGAGTCTGTCACAGACTCACTGGCTTTGGCAATCTTGGGCCAGCTGTCAAGATGTATCCACCAAGTTTCTGAAATTCGTTATAAATCATCAAGAGCAGAACGGCTGAAATGCATTTACATTTCAGTAAATTCAAATGATGTTTCACTAGGTATTCTAGACAGGAAATCAAAATTTACCTTTCTCCAATAAGATACTATCGTAAAAAAAAAAATTAATAAATAAATACATAAATAAAAAGTTAGACGATTTCACCATCCCTCTCTATCTTGTTTCGTTGTCAAGCTGTTCTCAAAACACCGGACTTACTTTATGGAAAACAGCGGCACTGATCTTTTTTGTTGACGATCCACGAACGTGTAGACTTTCGAATCTTTCAAATAGAAATAGGTCAACAGAAAGACACCGCAGAATAATTAAATCTTGATCTAGACCTGTGTTCGCCAGTCTGGGATTGGCAATCACAACAAGAAACCGGAAATGGTGTTCTTCTATGGATTGTACCCCCTTTTCTTGGTGCCAGCACTTATCGTTCTTTGAACAAGGTTGGAACAGGCACTGTTGATACTGCTTCAGGTCAATAGCTGGTGCAGACGGTGTTTCTTATTTGCAGTGTTCAAAACGTGACACTTAATTTTTCTCAATAAAGGAAACAATTGAATGATGTTACATGGAATAACTTATGTTGTCATCACATGATTCAGTAACAAGAAAATTAGATGTATACAATTTTACAAAGGTTTTGTTGTTTGTTTAATCTAGCAATACTTTTAAAATCAGAGAAATAAAGTGATTGTTAAAATCGGGAATGGATCAGTTTGATAAGAAACCAAAATCCGAGGTGTTATTTTGAAGTTTGAATTGATGTTTACAGGACTAATATCAGGTATATTGCATGCTTACTAGACCACAAAAAAGCAATAATTGATTGGAGCATATTAAAGCTTCATGAAACCAGCATTGTTCTTACACTAACACTAGTACTACTACAACTGCTGCAATTCTTCTTCACTGTAAAGTGAAGACCAAAATTTGAACAGGGACTAGATCATGGGATCAACCAGAATTTGAACTCCCACCTGATGGTGTGCAATCAGTCCTGCTATATGTACCTCTGCAGTCTCTCTGGGTCTATGTTCTCCCAAATTTTCTTTCAGCCACATCAAAGTTCCTCAAGGTCTCTCCCCCCCCCCTCCCCATGTCTATGTTCCATATAATTTAAAGTCAATGAAAGTTGTTAACCCTCCAGGTCAGTATTCCCCTGTTTTCTGGGTCTCCCAGGCCTGTGTTCCTTAAAATTTTCTTTCAGCCAGGATTAAGTTCATCCAGGTCTATAAGAGTAGGTCCCCAGGTCTACATTCCCACTAGGTCTATATACCCAGGTCAACATCCACCAGGTCTGGCACCACTGCTGACCGCTATTGACAGACTACCCTTAAAAGTACTCAGATTGTGTTTTGTCACATCTGTGCATTTTTATGTTTTGGTGGTTGTTTAACCTTAGCCTCAGTTACAACTACTGACCACAGCTGACCACTAACAAACAGTGTTCAGCTTGCATTTTTACTTTGTGACAGTTATACAGTATTTGGACATTTTGAGAGGATTTTACCATCAGCTAACCACTTAAAATAACTGCTGGCAATTACCGACTACTACATGCCACTGGTGACCACAACTGGCCACTTGTTAAAGTGTTAAGATTTTGTTGTTCTGTCATGTTTGTGTTTTATTATGAAGAATTGGAATGTTTATTACCATTAACTGACCACTATATCCTGCAAGATTGCATCATATTGTGACATCAATGCAGTATTGGGACTTCTTGGCAGAATTTGACCTTAACCTGACCACTTTATACTAACTACTGCTGACCATTGCTGGCTGTTACAGATCACTGCCAAAGTTTTCTGAATGCAGCATTTTATTGCTCATCCAGTTTTAAGACTTATTGACCTACTTTGGCTCTTCACTGACCATTCCCCAAAATATTCATGCAGTTTGCATTATGTTAACATCTATCCTCATTTTGAGTATAGTCTTATGCAATATGAGTACTTTTTGACCAGTTTTGACCACTGCTTACCACTGACCAGTACCCAAAAGTGTATGTATGAAAACTTTGATGAAACATAATGGACCTGGGGGACCATAGACCAGGGAGATAAAGACCCCAAGAAACATAGACCTGGAGAAATACAGACCTCAAGAAACATAGACCTTGATGAATACAGATCTTGGGGAACATAGACCTCTGGGAATATATACCTGGAGGAACATAGATTTGTGGGAACAGAGACCTGGGGGAATATAGACCTACACAAACATTTTGTATGGGAACATGGACATGTAAAAACATAGCTGGCAGAACTTAGGGGAACTTAGACCCCATGGGAACTTAGACCCAAAGGAACATAGACTGATGATCAGGGGAACTTGAATTACGGGGGAACTTAGATCCATAGGAACTTAGACTCAGGGGAACATAGACCTGGGAGAACATATAGGCTCCCAGAACTAAAACTGATGATGTTCCCTCCTTAATGGGAGCTCCATGTAATTCCTCCCTTTTCCCACCCACAGTATATAGAGTTTTATTCATGTGTGTTGTTAGTTTTTCAGACCTGTTCAACAATACTATTACATTAAGACATGTCCTGTGTAGCAATATCAAAAGTACACCAAACTAAGCACAGTAAGTAAGTAATCCATCTTAAAAGAAATTCATCAGGTATTCCTCCCTATTTTGTTTTCTTTCTCTCTTCTCTTCTGTCTGTGATGATAACCTCAAAGTGCACATATCATAAAGAGGAGTGGTGTCCTTGTGGAAACATGTCAGCTGAGGAAGCAAGGGAATCAGAGTGCACGGGATTGAATCCCACATTCACCAGTAATTTCTCCCCCTCCATTAGACCTTTTAGTTTACGCAAAGATCATGCATCTGTTCCTTTTTTTTTTTTTTAATCTGTTTTGTTTTTGTTTTGTTTTTCCAACAGGAGCGGCAGGCAGTGTGTACAGATCATGTCAGTTCACATGCTTTGACACCTTCTTGAAACTGAAAACTTAAATTTTATCATGAAACGTAGTAACCTTCTTTTTTGGGGGGGGGGGGGGGACTGATATACTCTTTGGGCATACTCTCATGCAAGACCAAGGACATATATTCACAGCATTATTTGTGGTAGTTGTGTGTAGGTGATTTCATAAGTGTATTTGTATGTGAAAGGTGCAAGCATGTCTGCGCCTATTAGAGGGTGTGCATGTGTGTGCACATGAGACACTTTCCAGAATCCATGCACTGCCTGTGTCTGTTAGGAACATTTGTCTACTCTCTCACTCTCTTGCTCTCTCCCTCACTCCATCCTTTTCTTTCTTTTCAAAACAAACATCATTTGATTCTACATTAGATTTATTATTCTACCCAGCACAGATCTGAATAAACACAAAGTTGACGGCCTTACGAATTTTAAGATATATGTCATACACACACACCATGCAGGAACTCCAATCATCGGGATAGACTCTTTACAATCTCTAGGGAAGCAATTGACATCAAAATCCTTTCTGCAACAGTTATGAAACCACTAGCTAGACAGACTATGCATTTATATTACAGTAAAAAGCATGGTACATAAGTGTAGACAAAGCATAGCAGTTGACAAAGATTTTGATTTCAGGGTCCTGATGTGTCTATGATTGTGCACATGAATGTACAAATGCATGTGCTTGTGTGTGTGAGAGAGAGAGAGACAGAGAGAGAGAGAGTGTGTGTGTGTGTGTCAGAGACATTTGGTAACTTTCATTCATGTGAATGTATTTTTTTAATTAAAAAAATAGCGTCAGTGGATCCATAAAATACTATTAAGAACAAAGATCTAATCTACAAATGAACCATTCACATTTTGTGGTTATGACAGGAATACAATGGGGTTTGCCCAAAACTAACAATATAAAGCATAATTCATCACATGTAACGAGAAAGACCAGATGAAATAATGTATGCTTCATTTGCCATGTATGACCAATGTTACTATTAAAAAAAGAACAACCAGCAATGACAGAATAGTTGTGTCACTTAAATTCACCTAAACTAGCTCAAGCTTGCTTCCAAAAACTGTTTGAGCTTGTTCAAGGTGACATACTAGCAATGCAGTACTCCTGGTTTTGAACATTTCTTATGAACGGGATGTTTGGAAACAAAAAACACAGCATGTATATATGTTGAACATTGATTTGCTTTGCCTAACTGCGGTTTACATATATTTGTAGTCTGTTACATTATTTGTCTGCACAGTTTACAGCTCTTTCTGCTGTCAGCTGCATACTACAGAAAAAGAGAGTCAGTTTATGTTCTTAGGACAATTGTATTACTGGTGATGGGAATATCTGGATTTTAAAACTTCATATCAGTATCGTACACTAACATAAGAGTAATGAAGAAACTGTCGCCATGTGAAGTGACTGTGTCTTATTCCACAAGAAATATTCTGGACATGTGTTCCTATCACTGGCACTCCATTGTATTTCTCCTCAACCACTCGTTCAGCCAAATATTTGTTACTTTTTCTCAGTTCTTCTATTATCACACCAATATGTCCATTCCCAATTTGCAACAAAGCAAACCTACATATACAAATATTTATATGAACAATTAAACTATCAAACTAGATATATAAACACAAAATACCCCCAAACCACTACTAATTATATAGCATAGTACACAAAGACCAGAAACCATCGCATAGTTGGGAGAATCATAATGACAGTATATGATGATATACATTATTTATTCACCCAGCTTGAAGAATCACAATTCATGCATCATTCAGTCACCACAGCAACAATATCAAAGGCAGAGATCAGTGTCCATGACAAGGCAATAAGAACATGATGCAGAAATTACAAAGACCTGACAGACTTACCAACATTCACATACACTATCTTCAAAAGGAAAATTCTAGATATCACAGTCAGTTTCTTCACTCCTGCATAAAAAAAATTCCATGTTTCGAACTGATTATTGTGTTTGTCATCACTCACACACATCTCAGATTATTCATATTTGTGCATATATACTATCATCAATAGCATACATAATATAGCATGTTTAAAGCTTTAAAGGCACAAGTCTAACAAGAAAGGGGAAAGAAATTCTCTACTGAAAACTGTAATCCAGCAGGAAAAATGGCAGGCACAGGTACTGACATTACTGTTAATTAAGAACACCATGACAATTATGTACAAATATTTTCTGAAAATTAAATAATGACATTTATATTCTTTATATACATGATCCTAAATGTAAAACACTGTACATACATATATATCCCCCAAACCAACTAAATAAAACAAATTCATGCAACATGTTTAACATTTTTACCAAAAACAAACAAAAAACAAAGCCAATACTTTCTTAACTGATTAACACAAACACGTACCATGCACACACACACACACACACGCACACACACACACACATACACATGTGCCGTTGGTGTGTGGTGAGCACATACATCAAATTAAGTCACCATAATTATTCTTCCCCGGCACCCTAGCTATTTCACACTTTTCTGATGTATCTTTTCTTCATCCCAGTCTGTATCTCCACACAGGAAAACATATTCATTAATTTTAACCTGGAAAGAAGAAAAATTAGCATTTATCTAAATACAGTTTCATTACTTTTACCAAACAAGTTCTTTCCACTGATACTAGGTACCTAAGGGACTGAACTGGGTATCAAGGCACACATTAACATCAGATTCTAGTTAACTTCTATGACCCTCATTTTCAAAACTTGCTTGGAAAATCTATTAGCCACAAATGATTTTGTGGCACTGATTGGTGACTCGATATTAAACCAGTGATTCAAATTACCAAAGGCCAATCAAACGTGAATATCATGTGATCAATATGATTAAAGACAATCATTTGTCAATCTCTTTTTGCAAGCTCTGAAATAATGCTGTATAATTTTCATAGGATGTTTAAGTGACATCATTGTGAATTCTTAAAAATCAGAAGTTTTTTGGGTTAAAAGGCAAAAATTAACAGAAATCAAGATACATTCTGATAATTATACATATTAATTTTGTGGATCTTCCAGTGATTATTTAATATGCATTATCACCAAAAAAAAACTCTTACAGGGCCACAAACAGTATTTGTCAACAAGCCACATTATTTACAATCATTTTAATGCATTGCTGTGATAATAATTACAAGTGATTTTATATATATATACACAATTCTAGATATGATGATTTTTTTCCAAGCAGTTTTTCTTCCTCTGTTTTAATGTTGCGACTCTGATTAACAATGAAATGGAACAGTTGAGATCTTGAACAAAGCGTCAAACTAAAAAAAAAAGTAAAACTGCCTTGACAACATATCACAGATTTTTGGGTTTTCATAAGCAATACAACATAAACAGTACAACCCCCTTCAAAAGATCATCCTCATTTACATTCTTCAATGTGGGAACGCAAGTCCACACACACACACATACAGATATGCACTCATGCACACACTTGCATTGCATATATGAATGCATACCCAGATGTATGCACACACACACACACACACACACACACACACACACACACACACACACACACACAACATTATATACCAATGGTATGAAAAAAAAGAATAGCTTGAATCCAAACAAAACATTAACCAAGGATTTTTTGTGTTCTTTTTTTTTTCTTTTTCTTTTTTGTGCTTATTCTGTTGCGTATTGTAAATGAGATTGACAGAGAATTCTTTGACAGCAAACAATAATCTGATTGATCAAGATCCTGTGCATAATAGATCTGCTGGAAAAATGAGAAAAAAACAAAGACAGATTATTCCAATTTTCACTTTTCCATGATGGAAACTAAAATAAAAAAAACACCAAAGGATTGATAAAACCATATGAGAAAACAAAGACAGATAATTCTGATTTTTACTTTTCCATCACATATTTTAAGAAAAAATCAGTAAAAGCATATTAATTAACTGTTCATGTGTCATAATCATAATATGCGTAACATTTATACATCCTACATTAACGAAGCATAATTTTCAAGCATCCTGTATTAACAGTCACACTTGACTACAAGGTACAAACACACATAATCCAATGATGAATGATTACATATTATCACATAATCCAACGATGAATAATTACAGATTATTTTTAATTTGTTATGAGCACTGTTAGCTATCAATACATTTTCCACCCTGGTGTTAATATGTCCACAATAAATGTTAGGAAACACACACATTTGGAACATACCAATTACAACATAACTATAACAAAGAAACAAACAGAAAGGAAATAAACAAACAATATTCACAATATAGAAAACACCACAAGAAAGACACATACAGAATTTTCAGTTGCTGTGGGTTTGTATATCAATGATTGATTCTGGATTTTGCTTGATTGGGGCGAATAATGTCTGTTGATTATACACAAAAGATTAGGTAAAAAAAAAAAATTAAAAAAATAAAAAGTTTATTGATCATACATAAGACTAAAAGACTGTGAAACCCTGAAAGTCCTTGAGATAAAAATCCATTCTTACACAACTGTTTAAGACAACTGTGCTTGTAAGAAATAACATATTTTCATTTTGCAACCCTGACAGAACCTCAAAACACCAGATTCAAGGTTTGTGGCCAGCACTGTGTGACTTCTACTGATAAACCTTTAAATCAGTTACGCAAGTAAACATTCAGCATTGCCCAGCACTGTGTGACTTCTATTGATAAACCTTCAAATCAGTTATGCAAGTAAACATTCAGCATTGCTCAGCACTGTGTGACGTCCGTTTATAAACCTTTAAATCAGTTATGCAAGTAAACATTCAGCATTGCTCAGCACTGTGTGACGTCCGTTTATAAACCTTTAAATCAGTTACGCAAGTTAACATTCAACATTGCCATTTTACATGAATTAATGAAAGAAGCGCAATGAGTGCCATAGAGTCTTTCATGATGCAGGCACTAAAACGGCTCTGGTTACGGTAATTCAAAGGATGAAATTCACAAAACAGTGTCTGCTGCAGATGTTAAAAAATGTATATCTACACATGAGTTTTAAAAAAAAAGAAAGAAGAGCACTATAGATTTTAAACTCCTTTTGATTGTGCTTTATGCTGTTGTAATGACTTTATGTTTATTTTCATTTGAGCAATATTTATGAGGGGGGTGGTGGGTGACTGCTCACTGCCATTTAAATCAACTGCAGTGTATTCAGCAAGCGCCTCTGATGCAAATGAGCTCTACAGGGAATTTCCATTGCATTTACTTCTTGGGTGACAAAAGTTGTCCACTGAACTGAAACTTATGTCACTGTATTGCTGCCAGTGATGAAAAAAACATACAACACAGACTCTTGAGAAATAAAGAAATATCTTCTTAGTATAGGTTTGTGCTAGAAACAATAACAACGCCCCCCCCCTTCCCCAGCCCCCCCCCCCTTTTTTTTTTAAAGTTTATTTTACAAGGAATGCATCTGTGTCATGAAATGATGAATGAGAGATGTGGGACTTAACTGCTTAAAATTTTCTTAACAAAGCATTATCAGATTACCGCAACACACAGAAATTTTCAATGTGCTTATTTTTTACAAGTCACTATTAATAATTATACAAAAGTATTCATTCTTGCTGAGGTGTCATGCAGGCGTTTTGTACAAAGCACTTATTTTTGTTTGTTTCTTTTTTTTCCCCATTTTTTCTTTTTGATGTGGAGTTTTTACTTCTTTTTGTTTGTTTGTTTGTTTTGGGTTTTTTTTGGTCTTTGTTCTTTAATTATTGAGACCACTTCCTCAAACCGATATATATTTTCCATGAAAACACAAGACATAACAGTGTGCTTGTATGATAGACATTTTCAACAGGAACTTCCAGAGATGATACCAGCATGTCCAATGCCCAACGCCGATGACATAATGCTGATATTTGTTTCCAACCAAAACATGTTTTCTACAGGAACATCGTCAAATCAAACATCTTCAATTATGAAAATGTTGATGTCCCAGTGCTTTTTAATGGATCCTCTTAGGCACATGATGGGCAAAGTGGCAAGGTGGAAACAGCTGACCTAGGGGAAGATCTGGGACCTGTAGAGAGCCAGGTGCTGATCGGTGACAGCCACCCGCAGGTCTTTGTGGGCCTGGGCCTTCTCTTCCAGAGAGTGGAAATGGTTCAGCCGGTTCAGCTTGGCATTACGGTGCTGGTTGTTGATGGCATTGTTTCTGGCCTCTTCTTCATTGAGTTGTTTTGTGACCGCATCATGACGGGCGATGTTGTTCTGCCGTCGTATTTCCTGCAGGAAGAAGTCACTGATTTAATCAGTTTCAGTTTCTGAAGGAGGCGTCACTGCATTCAGAAAATACATATATATATATATGCTTCACCACTTCTTTATCACTCAAACCGACACACACACACATACATGCTTGCACACACAAACACATGCACACACAGAAGCAAACACACACTCACACTCACACACACACACACACACACACACACACACATACACACACACACACACCTGCTTTTGAATTCATTCAGTACATTTTCCTTCTGTCAAAGAGTATTTTCTTATTGCCTACACAAAAAGCTAGTTCATCTTGTTTCCAACTACTCTTCTGTCATTTTATGTCTAAAGAAAAGATCTACATGACAGTCATATCCAGAAGACCCACCTCTCTCCTTTTCTGCGTCTCTTCGATCTCTTGCTGTCGCTTTGCTTCTATCTCCTCCCGACGCTCCCGCCTCTCCTTCATCGCCTCGATCCGTTTCTCCTCTCGTTCTTTCTCCTCTGCCTGTTTTTTCTCTATGCGCTCTCGTAGCTCTTTGCTGATCTTCTGCTTTGCCTCACGAGCCCTGTTGATCATGTTTTGCTCCTGCTGCTGACGTTCCTGCTCTCGAGCGATCTGAGCCTGGATTCGCTCACGATGGCCGTCCTCCATGAGAACTTTCATGCGGTCCTCGTTCTGCAGCCTTTCTTGCCAGGCCTGTTGCCGTTCCATGAAGCGCTTTCTCCTGTGTGATAAACAGACACAGGTGTTTGTGGGAGATGTGTACACCAACTGTATATACGAGGGTCATTCAATAAATAAGGTGAATTTTTCGGTATAAGGACTTCTAATACAGATAGAAGCTTACTTTTTAAAAAAATTTTTTTTTGTTTTACTTCTTTTTCACATGGATTTAATTTGTTTTGCAGATTAAAAAAAACTTTGAGAGTTTTGGCGATTAACAAAGATGGCCGACCAAGAAGCATGCTCCAGGATTGAACAGCGGTCAGTTATCAAGTTTTTGGTTGCTGAAGGGTGCAAACCAGTTGAAATTCATAGGAGAATGCCAACTGTGTATGGTGCCACATGTTTCAGCCGAAAAAATGTCTACAAGTGGGCTAAATTGTTTAAAGAAAGACGGAGCAGTGTTGAGGATGAAGACAGGCCTGGAAGGCCTACAGAAGTGAGGTCTCCTGAGGTGATCGAATCAGTCAATGACCTCATTCAGTCTGACAGAAGGGTGACAGTGGATGACATTGCAAGGACTTTGAGCTTATCTGTTGGGACAGCACACAAAATTGTCCATGATGACCTTGGCTACTCGAAGGTCAGCTGCCGGTGGGTGCCAAAGATGCAAGGCCTCACACAGCAGCCCGAACAGTGCAGACCATCAACGAGCTGGGCTGGGAACTGCTCCCTCATCCCCCTTACAGCCCAGACCTTGCCCCTTCAGACTTTCACCTGTTTGGTCCCTTGAAAGCGTTCACGAGAGGCACGAAGTTTGAAAGTGACGATGAAGTCAAAAGTGTTGTGAGCGACTGGCTGAGACATCAGTCCAAAGATTTTTACACTGAGGGAATACGGAAGCTTGTGCACAGATGGGAAAAGTGTGTGACAGTGCTGGGAGACTACGTTGAAAAAAAAAAAAAAAAAGTAAGCTTCTATCTGTATTAGAAGTCCTTATACCGAAAAATTCACCTTATTTATTGAATGACCCTCGTACATGCATATAGAAACGTCATGCTGTATAATGTTAACCCATTTATGCCAACCGTGCATACATGAATGTATAGCATGCATGCTGTATAACATTAACCCTTTCAGGCCAAATGTACAGACAATGAACATAAAGCATTCATGCTACTGTATGATGTTAACCCATGCAAGCCAAACTGTATAGCATATATGTTGTATCCTTTCACACCAAATGTATGCACATGAATAAATAACACATATACTGTATAATAATACCCTGTTTACATTTCCTGTGTACAAGAAATATTACCAAAAACATGCCAGTGACTTTTTTCTGAATCAACAGCTGCATATTGAGCCCCTGCTAACAGTTACCATTAGACATTTTGTATGTACAGATAACTATATTCTACATTATGCAACATACACAATGGCAAATCTTTCAATTAAAAAAAAAAAAAAAAAGAAAAGCAAACACTCGCCATATTTTCAGAGTCTAAATAACTGTGGGGAAAACATGAAAGAATGTTAACACAAAGACACCTTTGTTTAACACCACACCAGGAATTCACTGACCCATGTATTGTAAACCTTCATTATTGATCCACTTTTTACTATGTTGTGGGTCCATCAGACCCATTCTTGTTGAAGAAGCAATTCACCCTAAACGTATATAGTGGGTCTGCAATATCCATACCTACAGTCAATTCAACAGTACTTCCCAATTGGTACATCATGGGTCTGTGAGACGCATAACATTTTGGTGGAGGGTGTGTGGGGAGGGGCGGGGGGAGGCAGGGGGATGGGGGGGTTGGGGGGGGGGGCACACAATCCCAAGGCTGCCTTCATGAAACATGGCATCGAAAAAACAAAGAAAAACAGGTGTGCTTGAGGTTGTGTGTGGAGAGGGGGTCAGTAAACATTGCACATTCTTGTGTCGACATATTTTGTTCTTTAGAAAGTGAGGGTCTGTAGGACCCATAATGCCAGAACGTGAATTGCTATTTGCAAGATGTGTTCATTTTTTATGTACTTATTTGAAACAATAGAAAATAAGCGAAAACCATTCATGTACAGAATTAGAGGCATACACAAAATCTTAAGTTCATCAAATTAAAAAAAAACAAGGATTCTTTATTACCTTTTGACCTATTCAACCCTGGGAAATCAACAGCCTCAGCAGGCTTCCATGCCATATAGATGTGGGGGAAAAAAACCCACAGAAAATATTTTGAAAGTGAAACACTGTGGAAGTTAGCTCCCTTCCCTTTCATCAATGCATAAGCAGGAATGTGAGAAACATTTTAACAAGACTACTTTTGACAACAGAACAATGTTCGGGAGCAGGGCTCGATAAGTTAAGGACAAAAATGACTTACAGCAAGAATTAAATAAATAGGAAACATTTCAAGATCATCCCGAAGGATTCAAACCATGGCATATCCGCAAGATGATATCGCTTACCTGTATGCTCTCCTGGCATCTACTTTCTCCTCCTCTGTTGGGGGTTGAGGAACACGAACCTGGAAGCTGCCTGTCACTGGCTCACCTGAGGCTGGGGGTTGGGTGGGTTTCAAACACTCTTCCACAGAGTTGGAATAGTCGTGCTTGGCAAAGGTGTCCACATACTTGAAAGCCGGGCTTGTCCACTCCACTGTGAAAGGAAAGTAAGCTGGGTCAAGACTTAAGAGGAGAAAGACTTTTCTTTTGATGGAGGGGCTTTTCTCTTCTGAAACCAAAACTCAGTACTGAAAACAAAAACAAAAAATTGTAAAAACACAAACTATAGTTACAAAAGTGCAGTGGGCATTTTCCCACCAGTAACAATTGATGAAAGCCTCTTTCAGTACGAAGTACTTTACTTTTATTTGTAAATGTCTCTTTTTGTGTGTTTTGTGTGTGTGTTTGTGTTTTCTCTTTGTTTACCGTAACTGTCTTCTTTCCTCCTCATCATGTTTTCATTTATTGTCCAAAATGAAGCCTTTAGATATCTTGCTGTCAACAGGGTATAGATTTATTATTATTATCATTATCATTATTATTATCATTATTATTATTGTCATTCTTTTAATTATAACAGTATTACAGATGTGGACTTGTAGTAGTGGCACAATATTTATCATGTGTTTCCATAACTTGCTTTGTTCTGATCAGATTGTACTGAATTGTCCAATGTTTTATTTTTTATTTCTTGTATGAATATAGAGTGCACAAAATCAAAACCTTTCATTCTATCTTTCTTTTTCTTTTTTTAATTGTCTTTCTTGTAATTTGTGTGTGTGTGTGTGTGTGTGTGTGTGTGTGTGTGTGTGTGTGTGTGTGTGCTTTTGAAATATCTGTAATCCTTTTCTTATGACTTTTTTTTGTAATCTTGGGACGATTTGCCTAAAAAAGCCTGATGGTTAATGTACTGATGCCATGAACCATGTTGTTTTGCAGTTTGGGTGGTTTTTCTGTTGTTTTCTTGTTAGTTTGGGAGGGTGGGGGTGGGGTAGGGGGTGAGGGGGTTGTTCATTTTTCGTGACAGAGTTTTGTGTCTCACATAGCTGAAATTTTTATTAAGATGTGCAGTTGACTGTCAAAACCCTATGAACAAATCCATACATACCACTCCCAGTGACCATTCTCTGGTCTCTAGCCTCTAGCGGAGCCTGCAGAGCTGTTTCCCTGAATGCTCCGTTGCTGCTCCTGACACCACCACCACCACCACCACTGCTACCCCCATCACCACCATAACTGGGCAGAGGCGGACACGGGTCATTCCGCCAGTATTTCCATGGTGGACGCCTTCCAATGCCAGGGGAGCGATAGAACTGCAGCCTCGGGTCATTCTTGGCATCGAGAATGCGTCGCTCTTCTTCTTCCAGCCAGCGCTTCTCCTGCTCTATCCAGCGCTTCTCCAGCGCGATCCGACGCCTCTCTTCGTCTATCGCATCCATCTGTTCCTTTGCCATGGGGTCAAGTTCCAGTTCAGGTGATGAAGCAAATCCGCTGTCAGTGTCTGCCAGAGGGTCAGAGGTCACAGTGCCGGGGTCTGCTTTGGTAGCTGTGTGGACCAGGTTGGAGTCGCTGAATGTCACAGACTTCTTCAGCGAGTTCTCTTCCAGTTTTTCCCTTTTCTTCAACAAACGACCCGATGTCTGCGATGTTTGCTGACCTTCAACATGCTCAGAAATCTGAGAGGTGATGCGTTCTTCCAGCTCCTTCCGCGTCATGTCCGTCCCAGGGATCACCGTGTCTTCATCCTCCCCGCCAGCAAACTCTTTCTCACTCTGCTCTTTTCTCCGCCGCACCACAACAGGATAAGGAGGGTAGTAGCCTAGGTAAGGGGGGTACATGCAGAGGCCCCAGTTATGGTAATGGGTGGTTGGCTCCAGGGAAAAGTTCTCTGGGGTGTAAAACTCGGGCGGGGTGGCCTGAGGACCGGAGGTGGGGTAGCCTGGGAGGTTGCGGAGGGGGTAGTGGTCGGTGGTCATGATGGTGGAGCGGGTGTCGCGGGGCATCTTCAGCTCCAAGGACACGCGCTCGTACACGGGCTGCGGCACCCAGATGGCCTTGTTGAGCAGCACCTTCTCCGTGTGGCCGTTGCTGAAGGCCACTGTCAGCTGGTGGTCTTCTGGGCCTGCCCACACACAGAGACAGTACACCATGAACAATGATGATAATGACACTGATAGTTACAACAACAATTCCCAAAAACATCAGTAAAAATAATACTGATGACAATTACAATATTAATATATATATATATATAAAGATGAGAATAATAATGATGATGATAAGAAGAAGAAAAAGCTTATTCATAGAACGCCAAATCAAATGATTTTTGTTTTAAGCACTTTACAAAATGATAGCTGCAATAAGAATGCATTACAATACATTACAGCATCCACCCAAACATGCCAGTTACTCCAGATGTGTAAAAACAACAGCAAAAACTATGACAAAATAATATATATGTACACACACACACACACACACACACACACACACACACACACACACACACTAAATACAGTGATGAATGGGAAATACAGACAGAACAATCTACCAGTTAAACTGGCATGTAACCAGGAAAGAAGAATAGTCCTGTGCTCTAATTAAAAGATGTATCACAGAATGGACAATTAAATGACTGCTTAATAATATACACATAACTAGAAATTATATCTGTAAAAAAAAAAAAAAGAATTAAAAAAATCAGCCCAAAACTTCACACATTCAACAGAAAGCACATTGGTTAATTACACAATTTCACACACATACACAGACACACACACCACCACCCACAAACATGAATACCATGACATTCTCCTACATAAATGTGTCTATTTTTGTGAGCAAAATGCAGAGCTTCATAACCATTCTTTTAGTTATAATCTCTCTCTCACACACACACATAAACAAGTCTCACACACACATACACACACACAAACACACAACTCACAACTCTCTCTCTCTCTCTCTCTCTCTCTCTCACACACACACACACACACACACACACACACACACACACACACACGCTACTCACAAACACATACACACACTCAAATACTCACACAAACACACCCTAAACACATACACACACACAGCATAAACATAAATATACATTTCACAATGCCTCATTCACAAATGCAAGAAAAACAAAGCAGCAAACATCACGACTTTCAATCATTCTCTACACAGCGTCTCAGTATCAGTAACGAAGCACCCCCGCTGCCCTATCAACATGACGACTATCGTTCTATCACCTTGAATAATTCACCACCCACTCCCTAGCTTTCTGGGTACAGCATGCATGATTGAACCTCCTTTGCCAGGCTTGCTGAGATTGGGGAAAAACAAGTACGTGCCGCTTGATCAGACAAGGCCGTGAAAGCAGCATCAATAATGGATCCGTAGCTCCTTGCTGTGGTTATTTAGAGAAGAAAGCTTGCTTTCAGGAACGTTTTGCTAGCACTGCTATACTTGTGTAGCAAAAACAGTTCTGATTGTTCCTTGTTGCTTGTATTGTTCGGAACTGGGGTTCAGGTTTACATCCTCAAATTTCTGGGGGGTTTTGTTGCAGATTTGTGAGTACACTTTCAGTAGTGTTATAACTGGTTCTCTCCATATTTATTTGTCTTAATATGAGTGAGTGTGGGTGCAAGCATGCACATGCTTGAGTATGTATTTGCATATGTATGCATGTGTGTGTGTGTGTTTGTATGTGCGCATGCATGTGCGTGCATCCATGCGTGTGTGCATGCGTGTATGTGTGTGTGTGTTATGTACACATTTATTTCATTTGTTAACAGAAAGAGCATACATTATATAGGAAGATTTCAAGTGATTCATTATGCTAAGATAATTCCATTCTTTCAATTATTATACAACTGTGATGCCATTATTTTACTTCTGACATGGAGTATTTGGGAGATGAAAGAGACTGACTTGAAAAATATAAGACTTACGAAATATTACAATGATCCCTTGTACATCCTTTCATCCCTCCCTCCCTGAGCCTCTCTCTCTCTCTCTCTCTCAAACAAACATGGCTGAAATTTTAATACACTCACACACATAAACCATGAGTATACCTCTGATGTACACTCCGCTATCAAATTTTCACCAGATGATTAAAATATACCAACACCTGAACATGTAAAGAAAATGATCTATCAACCATCCACTCAATGGATGTCATTGATCAGTAGCTAATCAGTCAGTCAAATGACCGATGTTAAGTTATATCAAAACATGTGTAATGTAAGTATCACCTGGCTATAATCAAGTTATTAGAATTAGAAATGATAAACTGCTAACTACAAGCTTTCAAATTAAACTCAATAAGTAGTAAATAAGGAACTGACATCAAATTTCACTTCAGTTAAAAGCACGTATTTGACTAAAGATTATTTTGAAACTGCTAACAAAAGAATTTTAAGTTGTTTTCTTTCTTTCTTTTTCTAATAAAACAACATGTCTATAAATAAGAACACTAAATTTCGAATTCTACAATAAATTAATTTAGGACCAAATGAATGAAATGTGAGTGAGTGTAATCACTTCTAATATTGGGTCTAGTGGCAACTACTTATAACAAAAACACTGATTCAGTATCATAATTATGATATTCAGTGACAACAAAATAATGTGAAGGAGGAGGAACACAACACTGAAAGTTGATGGTGGTAACTGTGACATACATCTTTACATTTAGTATAAATCAATAATAATATAATGCAATGCAATATTATATGATATGATATAATATATAATACATATACCATGCGATACAATGGAACACAACACGATACAATATAGTAATGAATGCATTTCATGAAACAGAAAATACAGGCAGAACTTGCAGAGTTCTTCAAATCTGAACATTCTTGAGACACCCGTACTTGTTATTCATGAAAGATAAAGACCACAGCAACAGGAAGGGACAAATATTGAGACTGCATCTGGCCATTTCCACCATTACACACCCACAAATTTTCCTGAACTTTACTGAGGAAAACCAATGGTTCAACTCTTGAAGAATCCAAAATCTTGTTGTGAAAGTACATGAATGAATAAATAAATAAATAAATAGATAATCATGTTACAGCATAGAGATGTATGTGGTGCACCATTCTTGGAAGAGAATGATGACACAGCATGAACAGAACAGTGAAAAGTAAGAAGTCTTACTTAAAAGCTGTAAACAATATGTCATGAGATTGAGTACATGCTAGGGTAAACAAATTAAAACTTCAATTGCCACATGAGCAAAACTTGTTTTAAAAAATTCAAAGGTCTGAGCAAAAAAAAAAAAAAAAAAAGAATAAATACATAAATAAATAAAATTTTAAAAGATCCAATTTCAAATTTGGGAAATTTGTTCACCATGGAACCGATCAGTACCTCTGAACTGCCCAACATATAAAATGGATACATTGTTCAATATAAGCAAAGCATGCTGCCTCTTTCCATGCATATTTACCATTACATGGTTTATTACATGATATGATAAGAATTATACAATACAAAACAAAACAGCTGAGATTAATGCAATCTGTCTTACAATGTACAAACCAGAAAATGACAACAAAACAAGGATGAGATATCATTCTGTATTCAAAATGTGATACCGTACACATTCTTACAAAGAACAGCGTGTGACACACTGGTATTGGCAATAAAAATAAAAAATAAAAAAATCATAACAAAAGCAACAAAAATAACAGCATTAGTAAGTAACAGTACAAATTTCAGTCAAACATGCTTACATTCATAGTGAGTGTTGTGGTTATATAAACTTTACACTATGGGTTTTTTTTCTGCTTCTTTCTGCTTGCTAAGTGATAGAAAACCGAAACAAAAAGGAATAAATTCCAAACATTAAAATAAAAGTTTATGAAATCCAAACCAGTTACCTTCTCCTTTGGGACAACCTGTAAACCAATTATTATCAATGACGTGATAAGACCAACATGGTAGTTTTTCGTTTGTTTGATTGTTTCTGTGTTGTTGTTTGGTTGGTTTTATTCTTCTATTTTTGTTGTTGTTGTTGTTTATCAGTGTCCATATATAATAAAACAAACAGAAGATCAGTGACAGGTTCACACACACACACACACACACACACACACACACACACACACACACACACACACACACAGATGTAGACTGCTTCTTTTCCAGCTCAATATTCCCACTTGTTTTTAGGAAAATAAAAAGGGAACTTCAAACAGTCGAACAAATAATGCACACATTCAAGGAACAACAAAGTAATAATGTCGACTGTCATGCAAGAACAGCAAGTAAAAACAAAAACAAACACATACAAAAAGTATGCATCAATGGATCACTCTTGATGTCTTTTTTTCTTTATTTGCAAATGATCTAAGCTTAGTTTCTTTATCTTCAGATGAAATTAATTTATTCTATTTATCAATTAATCACTTACTTATTCAATACAATTATTTTTCTACTTTTTTTTTTTTTTTTTTTTTTCTGGCAATGAAGAAAGCCACCATACAGATCACTTAAAAAAATAATCACTTAAAAAAATAGTTAAAAAAAAAAGTACTGTGCATGAATTTGTTTAAATATTCACTCACCTACAGCCTGTCTCCTCTCTTGCCCGTCAATGACCTTGCCTGGTCCGTACCTCTCCCCCTCTGGCTCCCAGGGCGCCAGAACATGGTCGCCTGTGATGATGGTGTGTCTCTGGGCATCGACGTAGTCCACAATGTCATAGACGTAGGTGTCCTGGTAGGTGGTTTCACGGAACTTACCATGCTTGCATGGACCGAAGGCAACCAGGAATTTGTCATCAAGAATCTGGAAGAAGATCAAAAACATGACAGAGAATGGAATCACATACAATCGCTGAAAGTTCGCTGGGCATGTGGTGAGTGATTTGGCGTCCACATTCATTGAATGATTGATACATTAAATTATCATAAGTAGTTATAAAGGGATAAGAAGTTAGTATCCACTGCACACACATGAACACAAACATTTGTAAACTCACACACACACACACACACACACACACACACACACACACACACACACACACACTCATTTACAGACATCCACACGCAAGCATCCGCAGCCACTCATATTCAGATAAAATAAAGTAAAATTTTTAAATGCATATGATATATGGAGGAAACCATTAAGTTCATGCACATTTAGAAGCAAGCATGATAATTTCAATTTTCAGCTTATCTGTCTATCTGCCTGTCTGTTTCAGTGTATGTCTGTCTGTCCACCAGTCTGCCATCTTTTTTATTCAGACCCCCTTCCTTCCCATGTACTCCCCACCTCCCCCACCCTTCCAGGAAAAAAAGTGTAGTTACTTATAAACATATAGGTTGACACACTTATATCATAAGACATCTTGACTTCAATCAACGAAAAAAAAAAACTCACAAAAAACCCAGATGTAGTCACATATCATTAAAGTAAACTATACTGAAGTTTAAAACATTTTATAAATACCAAAAAAGACTTTAGAGCTCTCTACACGTACCTGACTGCACGAAAGTCTGAAGCTGTACTTCACATACCTGACTCTGCACAGAGCCCATGTAGAAATAACCATCAGCAATCCTCCTGGACAAAACTTGTTTCCCAATGAGCAAGGCCCCTGCCGATGGTGACAGACCCATTCCATCAGGGATGTCAGCCAGCTTGTCCTGGGCACGCAACCATGACTTGGCGGGCCGATATCGGCTCCATGTTGAGGGGAAGTTGTATCGGTGTGGGTACATGCCAAGACCCCAGTAACGCCAGCCCCACCAAGGTGGGAAGAAGGGAGGCTGGTACGCCAATCCCAGTGAAGCTGCTCTGGGTACTGGGTTCAACACTTCTTCAGGGTCGATTTGCAATGTGGTGGCAACACTGCATGTTTTAAAGTTTGGCCTGAGTGTGTTGTTGACAGTCCTAATGACACGCCCATAGGCATGCTCGGCACGGTAGACAGGTGTGACTCTCTCCACACACCCATGCTGGGTGAGGGTAGCAATATGTAAAGATCCAAAGGACTCCACAGCTA
Organism: Babylonia areolata; assembly: GCF_041734735.1. NCBI lineage: Eukaryota > Metazoa > Mollusca > Gastropoda > Neogastropoda > Buccinidae > Babylonia > Babylonia areolata. Next base: position 30,313,854 of record NC_134881.1, read on the forward strand.
GATCCTCCAGAAACTCTACAGCAGCCGTTTCTGCCTTTTCCCTTGCCAGGTAAATGCAGTGAATGGGACGGCCATTGGCAGCATTGATAACTGTGTCAAGAATGTCTTCAGCAAAAGTGTCTGGCAGTCCGTCCGTGACGAGGTACACTGCCTGACAGGCGTTGTCTTGCAGTGCAGTCAGCAAAGCATCCATGGTGTTGGTGCCGGTCTTTGCTGCTAACTTCTTGATCCAATCAGCTGCCACTTGAACTGTCTCCGGGGTGCAGGACACCATCTTGTCTGCCCACTGAGTCACCTCAGAATTAAACTCGATGATGTTGAAAGTAGTGTTGCCTTCCCGCTGAGCATGTTTAAAGAGTGTTTCAATCAGCTGCTCCTTGATGACGTGCAGACAGTTGAACATGCTGCCTGAGGTATCGACGCAGAAAGTGACATCCCGCTCAAAGATCTCACCGAATATGGTGGGGAGGTTGTTGACAATAGCAGGCATGGTGACTGGGGGTGGGGCTGGCTGTGGTGCAAGCTGCTCTTCTAGAGGGCTGGGGGCTGGAACAGGTGAGGGTGGAGGGGGTGCTGTTGGCGTCAATGGGGTAGGTGCTGTTTCAGGGGCAGCAGGCAACCCTCCTGTTTCTTCAGATGACATGCTGATCAAACAAACAAAATAATCATTTGTGTTATCTTCTTTCTGTTGTGCATCAAAGACCATTCATTTGTGCCAATGTTATCTTCTGTCTGTCTGTCTGTCATACAGAGCATCCAATAGTCCCACATAGACTGGGGCAAAGATACAGACACAAAGAGTCAGCAAGGAATGCACTTGAAGCAGGAATGCAATCTTTAGCTCTTGCTCACAGAATAAGACATACCAATGACTGTCTAAAAGAAACTTTCTGCTTCAAACAGCAGTGCCACTTTTTTTTCTGTGACCAGTATCCACTTTCCGCACTCTCTGGACATTACTGTATCATCATGTATGCTTTATTGTCCCATACTGAAATGTCTTAATTACCAATTAAAAAAAAAATTCATGCAAATATTTTAGCTAATCATGACACCCACATCCACACACACACACACCTTGAACTGGCTGGCTCATATAAGAAATGACTTGTTACACCTGAGCAGTAGGAAGGAGGAGGTGATGAGGGTTTATGAGAGCATTACATTTTGGCATTTGAAATTCTCTACAGAGGCTGGTGATATTGCTTTTTGTGGAATATTGTTCCACTCGCTGGCATACCCAGACAGACACAGCTCTAGCCTATCATTTAACACTACTTTGAATGCAGTCAAACAATTAATGGGGCCAAATTAATCTTCAGGAATTTTTTTTTCTGTGCAATACATCAACTTACAAATGTTTACTGAAGTTACAAACCCACTGACTGGGCCATTAAAGGATGAAGATAAAGTCTCATTCCACATAAATGACTCTTATATATACATGTGCACCTACAACTCCTAAAATAGTTAAATTAATAAACAATTTAAACTCAAATCGGGCATATTCCCTTAAAAGTGTGCTTACATTACTTTCCACATTTTAGAGACTACATGGGGTGGCAGATGTGACAGGCAGTAGAACTACTAACTGGCTGGTTACTGACTGCATGAATGTTTAATTGGCGGGCCCATGATTATATACATTCGTATCAAACAACTATGAGCTGTATCAGCTTATCCAGCTCTGAATATCGGGGCATATTTTATTTGACGTGAAAAAACAACAACAACAAAAAAAAAAAACATTGACTGAAAAACATACATTGTTAGTGTGAAGGCGATCTAAACATACATCATAATCTGCTCATGAGCACGATTACACATTGACCAACTGATAATTAAACTGATTTTTTTTTTTATCCAAACGAATGTCTGAGCAAGTTCTCCAACATCCTGCCATTGGCGGGTTTACATAATCAGGAAACAAACAGGTTGACGATGAATAACAAAAACAGATGAATAAAATGTTTACTACCTTTCAGATTCTTTTGCTTGAATCTGCATTCAAGAGTACAAACAAAACTCGTGCAGCAAGCGTGGCCGCGGCGAACACAGTTGATAGCTGTTTACACACACAGAGTACCTGTCGCTAAGGAAGCCATGATGTGTGTCCAGTGCGAACCTAATCTTCAAACAATAATAATTGCTAAACCATTAATTTTTAAAATAAAATCATCAGAGATAAGTGTAGTTTAACTTGCTGTTTTACTGTAGAATAATCAGAATAATTCACCGAGATAGTCGAGAATCGATTTGCTCATGCTGCGGACCTGCTATAACCTTCACTCGCATCCTGTCTGTCTGCTGTTTGCAGCGAGGCAACGGGGTAAAATGTTTTTTATTTCAAAACTCCGGACAGCTGCGGCTGTCTTGAAATCAAAGCCGGTAGTCCAGACGGCTGTCCGTCATGGGGGCACGTGAGTATGCACACCACATTTTCTCATTCTCTCTCCCTCTCTCTCCACATATAATAGCAGCATCTATCAGAATTGAATTAGAAGAATTATCATTTAAGTTTACACAGATGGCTCGGTCCTGGATGATAGCAGTGCAGGATCTGCTTTTGTCATTCCTGACCTAAAAACAGAAAAATCATATTATTTAGGTAAGGGACATTCAATTTTTACAGCTGAATTGGTGGCCATCCTTATGGCTTTAATTCATCTTGTTGATATACCAATCATAGTAAGTAATATCCTATTTTGTGTTGATTCTCAATCTGTCTTAAAAGGTGTGCTCCTTTTTGAGAATAATCAAAGAGAAAATTTTTTTTTTAAATTAGGTATTTATTGCACTCCCTATTTGTGAAGGGTACAAATGTTGATTTTTGTTGGATACCATCCCACACTGGATTCCGTTATAACGACCAAGCAGACAGGGCAGCAAAAAGGGGAGCAAAAAATCATATAGATAGTATAAAAGTATATTGCCCATTGTCATACAAGGAAATAAGCAATATACTAGAAAGAGACTTTTATAGGTGCTTGAATTCACGTCTAAAACCTCATCAGTTGACTCTCTCAGACTTTGGTCCGATTCGCAGACCAATTCTGAGCTTAGCTCTCAGACTATTATCAAATTCATTACGGACCAAGTATTGTTCTAATGTCAAGTGTATATGCTTTAGTAACCTGACAATTGAGCATATAATTTTTCACTGTAGCTTGATGAAGCCTTTTGTACACGAAAGTGTGTCTTCACAAGTGACTGAGAACGTTGATGTTTTTGACTTTTTGCATTCATTATCAGTTGTTTCGCTTGTCAGCTTAATGACTTCTCTCTTACGAAGTCCTTTAAGTAATTTCCTGTAACTGTATTTAGAGGGGTTTTTTTGTTGTTTTTTTCGTTTGTGTGGTTTTTTTTGGTATTTTTTGTTGTTTGTTTGTCTTCCAAATTTCACCCACATTTTTACCCTCATTTGCCCAGTTTCCCCCAACCCTCCATTCATCCACATCTCCCACCCCTTCTAACCGAAAATACGAAGATGTATTCATAAATACTTTAACAAAATGTCTTCAATCACCGATATGTGTGACGGGACATTAAACAAAAATTCCTCCTCCTCCTCTCTCTCTCTCGCTTTCGATATATCATGCTTGCGAGGGTGCCGGATCATTATTTCAGTGAATGCAGCATGCGCGCGCTGTGTTTCTAGCACACATCAGCTTCAACACACACACCCCTCCCCTGTATGTATGTATATATATATAGTTTGATATGATATATATATATATATATATATGTGTGTGTGTGTGTGTGTGTCCCAGAATTAAGATAACATTATGTTATTGGAAGATGGCTGTGGTAACAGATATATATATATATATATATGTGTGTGTGTGTGTGTGTAAAAGGGTCAAAACGTGAACCAGGAAACTATAGACCAGTGAGCTTGACTTGTATGCAAAATCTTGGAGTCTTTTATCAGGGATGCTATAGTATCTCATATGACAACAATCAGTATGCAGACTGTCAACATGGTTTTAGACAGAGAAGATCATGTACAACACAGCTCCTAGGAGTAATTGAAGATCTCACAACAATGATAGATATGGGCAAACCTATAGACATAATTCATTTAGACTTTAGAAAAGCATTTGACTCTGTACCACATCAAAGACTTTTATTAAAATTAGCTTCATATGGTATCACTGGAAGCATACTGAACTGGACAAAAAACGTGTCAGAAAAACAAAACAAAAAACAGGTAGTTAAACTGGAGAAAAAATGTCAACTAATTAAAATGTTGTTAGTGGTATACCACAATTTAGGTAGCATACTTGGCCCTGTGCTTTTTAAAATATATGTAAAAGACCTCCGTGAAAGTACAGAATTTAGAAAGCACATGAAAAATATTTGCAGATGGTATTAAACTTTATGGCAGTGCACAAAATAATACTACATTACGAAAGGACTTATAATTTACAGGACTGGTCTGATAGATGAAATTTATATTTTAACGTATCAAACTTCAAAGTGTAAAGTAATGCACATGGGAAGGGGGGGGATCCAGAAAACAAATACCATATGATAATAGAAGACACCACACAGGACATTCAGAAATGTCAGGTGAGAAAGACCTTGGCTTAACTTTTGATGATAAATTATCATTTGACATACATATACAGAATTTGATAAATAAAACCAACCAGATGATAGGAGTAATTAAGAGAGCGTTTACCTATTTAGATAAAGATATATTTCTTGAACTGTATAAAACATTGGTTAGATCACAAGTAGAATATGGTAATATTGTGTGGCACCTATACCTCAAGAGACAATCTAAGCTATAGAAAAGGTAAAGAAGAGCAACTAAGTTATTAAAAGAATGCAAATCTATGAGCTATCAATAGAGACTTATATACTTAAATCTGTATTGATTAAAGGGTAGAAGGCTAAGAGGAGATTTAATAGAAACTTACAAAATGTTAAATTGCTATACTAAAGTCAATGTGAATAATATTTTTAGAATGTCAGATCATGAGAGTACAAGAAATGCAATGATGAAAATTTGCAAAGAGTACTGTAAGTT
>NC_134881.1:30321388-30348888 GCF_041734735.1 Babylonia areolata
TAGTTGTTAGTTTTTCATTAGAAATATGTTTTTTGTTATGATTTTTTGTTTATTTTTTAAACAAAACTTAAATCAATAATTTTCACACTCACACACACACACACACACACACACACACACACACACACACACTTTCACTTACACGTATGCATACACAGTAATTCCCCCACCCCCCCACCCCCCACCCCCCTCCTCCCTCTCCTCCCACTCGATTTTTTTCCTTCCCTTGTCTAATATCACTTACAGTGAAAAGACGTTAAACTAAAGAACGATTTGAAAATCATGTCCCCAAGGCTGACGTTTACAGGTTTGAAAGCAGAAACACTTCAGTTTAGGAAGAATTTGACTGATTTTTGTCTTCTGTGAGTTGTAATACCTCAGAGGCATTGGTGGCCCTCAAGTGCAGATTTTATGGTTTGAAATTGAGAAAAACCTTTGGGGGCCTTCTCTGCGCTCCCAGGCCCCGACCTTTCAGACTCAGTCACAATTTCCAAATCTCATGCCTATGTGTACTTTGTTCAAAATGACATTGTCCTCAGTCTCACATCACTTTGTGGGTATTGCCTTGCATGAGAGAAATTAAATTGACAAAAAGCAAGGCCTGGGAGTTGAAAAGAAGAAGAAAAATGACATTTAAAAAAAAGAAAGAAAAAAGACAGAAAAGTTGCATGTGGTAATTATTTCTCTTCCAAAAAAAAAAAAAAATTATATATGTATTATCACTTATCAGAGAAATTCTGGTACAGGAAACAGGCAAACACATCAGCAAGTAAGACTAATGTGGAGTCTAGGCCTAATGGTAACATGTCACTTTGTCAGCCTACTGCCTAGGAAGCGAAAGAATCTGAGTGCACTTGTTTGAATCCCACAGTCGCCAGTAGTATCTCCCCCTCCACTAGACCTTGAGTGGTGGTCTGGACGCTAGTCATTCGGATGAGATGATAAATGGAGGTCCTGTGTTCAGTATGCTCTTGGCGCACATGAAAGAACCAGTGGCAACAAAAGGGTTGTCCTTGGCAAAATTCTGCAAAAAATTCAACCTCCATTGGAAAACAATAGAATTGCAGGCAGAAAAAAAAAATAGTGGCACTCTCAGCCATCAGTGAGTCAGTGTAGAGAAATCAGTTGTGACAAAGGAATAATACAATAACTTCATGTCAGAAAGGATGGAATTAGAACAAATGAAAACTTGCATCACCTGTGTTTGCTATTGTGTTAAAGCATGATTGGGAAAGGTGAATTGTGGTCTTTCATGATTGCAGCTGATGAAGTCTTTTATTACAGGAGCATGAGTAACATATATTGTGTACAATATTTGCTTTTTCATTGTAGAAGTATTGTTCACTACTCTATTTTATTGCTTACTCAGTCTGATACTCAGGCTACTGTTTCCTCGGATAGCATTTGTGGTGCCCCCCCCCCCCCCCCAACCTTTTTTTTTCTTTCTTTCATGGCTTCCTATATGTGCATGAAGCACACATCCCATTGGTCCCCAGTATATTATTTTTTTCCCCAAATACTAGCACCAAGGAAAGGACGTAAGGTCTGGTGGAAGAAAGAGAAGAAACAAGGGTTGTACATGTCTCAAACCATGGACCTTGGATCTTTTCATTTCCTGGACAGATGCATTGCCCCACTAGATATTTCCCAAAAACTATATTGATAAATTACTTTTGTGTTCCAGGGCCATTTCCCATACCCGGACCCCGCTGAGTGGACTGACGAAGAACTCGGCATCCCACCAGAGGAGGAGGATTAACTTAAAGACTTTATGAGCGTTAGAGTAAATGCCTGTACACACTCTGAGAGCCTGTAGTTACACAGTTGTGAGGTTCTGGCTGAGTCTTTTTTCATTGTGTATGTCTGTTTGCAGTTTATTTTAAATGTTATTGTTTGAAGAAAAGAAAGTCAAATAAACATGTTAATATGCATTGGTGTCTGTGTACTTATTCACAATAACATACATGTGTGATTGTACAGTTGATATGTATTCACTTTTAAGCCACAATATGCATGTGTGCATGCAGTTACCTGGTACATACACAAGCACACACCTAAAAGGTTGATTTATTGTATTTTACTACCACTACTACTTCTAATGATAATAACAACAATAATGATAACACTGAATGACTGATAAAAGGAATAATAATAAGAAGAAGAATACAATTATTATTGCGCCTTTCCAATAATGATAATGATTTAATTATTATTGTGCTTGCCCATGTTAAACATGATTGCACTGTACAGTGTAAAAACTGAAATGTATAACAAATTTTAACACTAAAATGACTACTTACATGCATAACCCTGCACAGACTTCAAACCAAACATTCTAAGATGAATTTACATTCATACACACACAAAAACATAACATTCAACAGACATACATCACATTTAGCAGGCATATACCAAGCAAATTTAGAGCTGGATTGAAAAAGTAAATATTCATACTGGCAAACAGATTCTTCTTCTATGACTGTTACTTCAGGTAGAGTCATGGAAAACAGCTCTTCGTCATTCTTTATCTGAGATCCCTTCCTCTGAAGTGTAATGCAAACAAAAAATGTTACTTTTTTTTTTCTTCATCTCTACTACCTTTACTAAAGTCTAAAAGTTTTTTGCACTATTGTCAATTTGATTTTTATTCTTTTTTTGTGGTTTTGGTGTTGGCTGCAGCTCCTACATTTACTCTTTTTCATGATTATGCTTGATTATCAGTGTAGCCAATGGTACACTGCCACTGAGTATTTTTCAAGGCAAAAGGCAGAAGAAGGCTATACACAAATTCATGATAATTATTAGGTAGCCATTGCATCAAGTATTTTGAAAGTGCACGTCAGTTCATGGGGGTGGCTTTTAAGAGTTCTTACAAACTTGTGACATCATTGTCTATACTTGCAAGTAGACTATCCTCACAAAGCCCTTTGATGGAGTAATCAAACAAACAGAAGTGTGTATGTGCAATGAGAGATGTTTTCATTCATGACAGGTCCATGATAGGTATCATTACTTGAGATACTTATTTACACACATACACTCACAACACACACACTCTTCAGCTCAGCATCTTCTGTGTTCATGAGCTATAACTTTAATGTTCACATGTATGTAAGAGTGGGCTTTTATGTGCATGACTGGTTTTACCACACTAGACAGCCATACTCCATTTGGGGGAAGTGGGGTGCTTGTGTTGGGTATGTTCACTTTTCTATAACTTTCCAAATGCTGACATGGATTACAGGATCTTGACCTTCATATTTGATCTTCAGCACATGTTCACACATGAATGGAATTAAGACACATGCAGGATTGTACATATGGTAGCCTGGAATTTGGTTGGAAAAACCAATATCCACCCTTCAATTTTCATCAATGAGAGGTAATGAGGACATATCCAGGAGACCACAACCAAGTTTTCCTGCAAAAGCTTATCGACATACTCATTCAGAGTGATACCAGCTAGGTCTCATGCAGAACTCTACAGACAAGCTAAAGTAGTTCTTTCAACACAAAGGTCTCATGCAGAACTCTACAGACAAGCTAAAGTAGTTCTTTCAACACAAAGTCGGAGTAGAATGCACCTCCATAGCTAGCATTGCTATCTTATTCCGTCCAAAAGTCTTCAAACCCAGATTTGACCCCTCCACTCCCAACTGCCATCCTAAACTCCACCATGCGCCTTTACCGTCTGCCATGTTTATGTACGTGTGCACCAAATTTACATACAACTTTTCTATTGATTAATCTTCCTTTCTTAATGTTTTGGTGTATATGTTTTATCCAGAAAAGTGTTTGTTTCATGCATCTTTACTGAAATCTTAATTTTCCCCAGCATATACTTAAAACATGCATTTATTGAAACAGTTTTTCAAGGCTGTACCCAAGATATATGTTTTTTTTCTCTCTGTTCTCATCAAGCTTCATCTATCTTCAAAGGTTTTCAAGAATATGGTAGACAAAACATGTCTTAATTAAGTGGTTCGTGTCATGGGCAGACAACTGGAAGGATGTGGGCTGAATCCCCATCAGAGATGGGGTTTTTTGGTCCCAGCCCAGAGCTGAATGTAATATGGGCTCAGATGGGAAGACTGGGACCTCACAGCTGAGGGTCACCCACTTCTTGATGCATCTTCGGGAGTGTTGATCAAATTTCCATGTCAACACTACAGGTGTCTGTGTCTCTCAGCCTGGTTGCCACTGGGATATATTATAAAGAACAGCCTTGATAAGTAGTCCCAAGCCTAAAAAGACCACCATAGCAGCAACTTGGCTTAGGGCTCACTCCTCTCTCTCATCTTTTACTCTACCCTTAAAGAAAAACAAATTATTATTACTCATAGTGACGGGTGCAATAGCCGAATGGTTAAAGCACTGGACTTTCAATCTGAGGGTCTCGGGTTCGAATCTCGGTGACGGCACCTGGTGGGTAAAGGGTGGAGATTTTTCCGATCTCCCAGGTCAACATATGTGCAGACCTGCTAGTGCCTGAACCCCCTTCGTGTGTATACGCAAGCAAAAGATCAAATACGCACGTTAAAGATCCTGTAATCCATGTCAGCGTTCGGTGGGTTATGGAAACAAGTACATACCCAGCATGCACACCCCCGAAAGCGGAGTATGGCTGCCTACATGGCGGGGTAAAAACGGTCATACACGTAAAAGCCCACTCGTGTATATACGAGTGAACGTGGGAGTTGCAGCCCATGAACAAAGGAGGAAGGAGGAGGATTACTCATAGTGATAAAAAAAACCCAACTGTTTTAGCCTGTCATGGTCTGGGTCCCTTTTCTACATGGATCTACGATTCCCTGTTTCCCACACCCCTAATTTGTATGTGTGTGTGTGTGCACACAAGTTGGCCTTGAATCTTTCTTTTCTTTTTCAAAACAGCATCTACCTGTTTGTTTACTTATATGGATTAGTCTGTATGCCTTGACATCATCTTGAGACTGAAACTGTACAGGACAACATGTATTATATATTGATGGTAGAGTCAATTCAACTTTATTATCTCTCAAGAGGAAGTAACCTGATCATGTAGCTCATGACACAAACATAAAATCTGCACTAAAGAGACATACTTGTTTAAACATTGAAAGGGAGCGCATAAAATTACAGTAATGAGAAGAACATTTTTTTTTTTTTTTAATATGTAAAATATAAAAGAATAAAATCAACAGAAGAGACATTCACCAAAGGGTTCACATAAGATTACAATGGTACATTCAAGAATATTCAAGTCATTTATAACACACACACACACACACATCTCTGTCTGTCTCTCTTCTTCCTGTTTGTCAAATGTGTATGGTTGACTGATAACCTCCCTCACACTCCATCCCCCACTCTGATCTGTATAGCGGTGTATGTTGTGTGTGTTGTTTCTTTCATTTTGTTCATTTTTCCCTATACATTTTACTAACTCCGTGCTTGTACCTGTATGCCATGTGTGTGTGTGTTGTTTGTTTGTGTTTTTTGTTTGTTTTTTGTGTTTTGTTTTGTTTTCTGTTTTTTTTTGTGTTTTTTGTATTTTTTTTCTTCCCTGTTATGTATCTCTACTAACACCATATTTTCATTTTATTTAGTGTTGTGCAGAGTAGACCCTATTCAGGGCGGGGGCTGGATGTTAAAAAAAAGCACACCAGTTTATCTATTATCCTCGAAATAAAGAATTTGTCTTGTCTTGTCTTCTCTCTATATATATGTATAAAGAAAAGGTAAAGTAAATAGAAATGTGTTAAAATGGGAGAGTTGTGCTTGATGTGATTTTTGTGGATTAGGACATCACTTTATCGCATCTGAGCAAACGACAGCAGTGGTCCACCATGTCCACGCAGAAAGGTGCCAAGGGCGACAGGCTTAGCTGCTCTTCCCAAGGGACAACACTCTCGTCAAGCAAAATTCAGACAACGTGAAAATGCTGCGTACGGGTGCTGGAAGTTTGCACAAATCGACACTTTCTGAAATTCTCAGGTAAGTCAACATCAAGTTTTGAAGTGCAAGATGTTGTTCAAAAGAAAGAGATGTTAATGTAGATGTGTAAGTATCAACGTATGAAATGGTAGTGTAAGATGTGAGTGACCTTGAATCGGCTTTTCGGAGTCAGAGTTTTGTTCTCTCTCATCAGGATTCCGATTCACGATTCAGCTACGGTGTAATTTAAAATAGAAAATTTTCTTACGCAACGTACATATGCATAATCTGCACAACTGTGACAGATTTCTCTTTTCACTGCCATTGTGAACTTGATCTTTAGCACTTATTTCCACTTATGTTGTACATGACAGGGTGGCTGAGGGAGGGGGAGGTCCCTCCATCTTTTTTTTCCATTACAACAACATTAGCTTGCTGGTGACTCTGTTGATGCATGCTGAGTATTATTCGTGTTTTTGCAACCCACGAAAACCGACATGGATTACAGGATCTTCAACATGCGCACCCAGTCTTTGGCATGTGTATGTAAGGGGATTCAGGCACCAGCAGGTCCACACTCACTGATCTATTGTGAACTATGTTGACCTGGATGATCAGAAAAATCGACACCCATCACCTGCGGCGTGTGCGCTGAACAGGGGAACAAACTCAGGAAACTGGGGCAAGAATCTAACCATTTAGCCACTTCACCCGTCAGCCCTCACATAGAAAGAAGGAATAGTGGCAGTTCCCACTCTCCTTTAAAAAGAATTTTAAAGGAATAGCACTAGAAAGTGTTGGATGCTTGTAAGTTGTATTCATACATTTGCCTCAGTCACGCATTCTTCATGGGTCTGGCAAAGGAACCATTCTGAGTGATTCCCCAGCTGCCTTCTGCTGCAGTTTTGCTGACAAATCAATCGATGGCAGGGTACACCCCAGACCCAGAACTCGCCTCACTTGTCGGTAGGGTTGATGAAGGAATTCTAGAGCTGGACTGGTTTTTTCTAGGGGATATTTGAAGTGAACATACCAGTGGTACTCGTCTTTGCTTGTTATTTATTTTATTTAAGGTCATACATCACTCCAGTCCATTGATGTGGTATCATTGCCCAAGACAGTGACATTTTTATGAAGAACAAGAATGCTCAGTCTGTCAGTTGGTGGATGTTTAAAGCTATCAGCTCAGTGCTTAGATCCTGATCTTAGTGCCCCTCATTGTTCCCACAACTTCTGATTATAATTTAATGAAGGAAGCAAAGACTGGGAGAGCATTAGAGGAGACCAGGAGGTGTGGGGGTGGCAGGGTAAACGAGGGAGGAGGGGGATTATGGAAAAGTGATTGCAACAGGAAAGGCAGTCCTCAGTGCTAGAATGAAAAGATCCAAATGTAAATCAGAAATTTTTACAATCGAACAAAACAACACCAAATTGCACACACACCTTAATTGATAATTCTTTACTATTAATTAATGAATTGCTTTAAATGATTAAAATTTTCTAAGTTATGTTTTTTACCTTTATGTTTTTTTAATGTTTGTGATACAGAATTTGCATGCAATCACTATGTTTACCAAGTAATTTATTTCAAATCAAAGTGGGAAAAAACAAAAACTTTTTTTTGTTTGTTGTCTATACTTAGTCTGATATGGGTAGTCACTTATTAAGTTATTATAATATTAAAAACACGGCTTTGATGACGTGGAACTTTTTGCAGACTGTGAATATTACAGGGAGGTTTACAACTGATTGAAACAAGTTTGGTCAGTCTTCATCCTCATAATATAAAAACCTGATTGTTGATATTGATTTCTTATTTTCATTTGTACAGACTATGGTTTGGAGGCCAGCCACAGTGCTCCTTGTGGCACAGCAGTGCTCTGCTATCTAAGAAAAAAACCAGGGGTCATGAATCTTCATCGGACTCTGACTCTGATGCTGCTGAACCTGGGTTAGTTTTTAACCATTTTCAGTATACATTATTTTCTTCTTTTTCTTCTTTTTTTACGTTCAGGAATGTTCCTTACATATGTTCTTTGGTTTGAGCACAAACTTTAACATGCATGTTACTCATGCATAGGTCTATTTTGAATTATTTTAGAAATTTTATTTCACTTTAATAAGAGAATGTATAGAGTATGTCAACTTTCAAGTCTACAGTGTGTGTGAGTGTTTGTGTGTGTGTGTGTGTGTGTGTGTGTGTGTGTGCTACATGTACTCCAGAGACAGAGAATTAATTTAAAAAATGCAAATTGCTCAAACCACAGTTAAAAATTTTCCAAGTAAAATCACAACAAATTCAGCAGAATTATAAGTTTACATATGCACACTAAAATACCCTTATGCGTATTAAAAATTTGAAAACAGGTCTATAAGATATACATCAATATCATTTGTGAAAAATGTACAGACACTGGAGAGAGAGAAAACCAGAATAGCAAAAAGTTATGTGACAAGAGAAGAAAGGAAGGAAGGAAAAAAAGTCAAAGAAGTAAATGAAACTTTTATAATGTTGCCTTTTTTTTTTCATTTTAAAAATTTCTTTACTGAATAGTATTTTGCCCATTGTTTTAGAGACAAAGTGGATGAGAAATTAAAGAAGGCTGCAGAGGGAGTGGCACGTTCTGTCCCCAAACATGGCCAAGCAATGCAGTCAGATCTACTGAAACAGCTCCAGTCGTTTGCCAAAGTCAGCCAGAATCAGGCTGCCGGGTCCTCCGAAGCTGCCTCCAAACTCAGGTGAGAGAAAGACTCAGGTTTGATTTTCCAGTTGTCAGTAGGATTGAGATTTCATATGGGTACTAACATGTGTGTGGTTCAGGTATGTAACATCAACCATGAGGTGGATTCTGTAAAAGTGTGGAAGTACTGTAATGATACTTTTTTTTTTTGATTACTGATGGTTCACCTTATATATCAGAATGCCTTATTTAAGAGAGAAAGAGTGTGTGTGTGTTTACTTGTATGGATCTTTGAGGCCTGGGGTTATTATGAATGAGTGTGTGTGTGTGTGTGTGTGTGTGTATGCTGGTAGGCATCTTTTGAGGGAAATCACGAAATAACTGATCCATTTTAAGCAACAACTTTATCAGTTTATATGTGAATGTTTCTTTTTGGTGATGTTTATCTTTATGTCAATATTCAGTTGAACAGAGTTTATGAAAGTAACTGACACATATTGATAAAGAACTTGAATTTCTTTGCTGTATGTGAATGTGAAACATAATTTTTCAGTTATCTTATTTTACAATTGATTGATTAAGGTAGTTTGATTCCTTTTTTTAAAGAATGAAAATGTGTGGGAATTTCCATGTGTTGATGTGTTTAGCTGTGCATACATGTGTGTATTTACAGATTTTAGGGGAATGCATCACTTTCTCTCTCCCCCCCCCCCCCCCCCTCTCTCTCTCTCTCTACATATATATAAAGTTATTGATTTATGAAGATAGCCAAGCACTAAATGTGTTGGGTTTTTCGTGTAGTAATTAAATTATGTGTGTGTGTGTGTGTCCGCCTGCAGCAATCTGTTGAGTGGAATGCGGGTGGAGAAGGGCCCTCAAAGACGGAGAGAGTTTGACGGGGATCTCATGCAGAAGACAAGACCAAAAAGTGAGTTTAAAAAACAAAACGATTATAGAAAATTTGAAAGAAAGAAGAGTGACATGCTTCCATCCTTTTTAGCTGCCTGAGCTGACAGAGACCACTGAAGATGTTTTACTGTTAGCACTTCAGTGCAGGTGTACTGCAGTATCTGCGGACAAGCCTTACAACAGTTGTGTGCATTGTCAAAGCCATACTTCATATATACGAATTGCAAACATCATCATCAGAATCATACTCAGTCTCTGAAAACATGGGCGGAAATGCTGAAGCTGAAGCCAACAATCTTCAAGCATCAAGTGAGAACAAAGCTGATTTAGAAAGTGAAATTGAATGTGCCGACAAATGTACATCGTCAGCCCAGGGGAAGCAACCGGGTCCTTCAGATATATTGGTACTCTGGGTTCAAAGTGCAAGGCTACATTTAGATGGTTGAAGGTGACTCTGACTAAATTTCATAAAGAAAATTTTCTTGTCACTCACTGTCATGGGTGGAAAACTGGATGTTGAAGGTAGAGAAAGACAATCATATTAAATACTATTAGTTTATTATACAGATATAGAGGTATGATTATTTTTTGTGTGTAAGGTTTTCTTGTTGGTTTCTTTCAAGTTTTAAAATGATGTGTTGATATCAGAGTATGTAACCATATTGTGATGATATTAAGATTATGTTTTTGTTTTATTGTGTTGATTGTAGTCTTTAATTGAAATCTGTGCTTTGACGAGATGTATGTACTTCCTCCAGTTACATGCTGTCTTCGGGTGGTCAGGTGTTATTTTTTGGTCGCATTATGTTCATTCTTTTTTCCTGTTGGGATTCGTAATAATAATATGGGAGTTTTTGCTGCCTTTTTATGGATTTATATGTTTGGTGTTGAGAAGTGATGCATTCTTTCTTGTTAGTGTGATCTTCAGTTTATCATCTAATCACAGGTGTCATTTTTGAACCCCCAAAATTCCATGTTGTTTGTTTGTTTGTTTATATATAAGGAGCGGGAACCTAAGACAATATAAACTGCAAACTAATATGATGATAATAAGATAAATAAGCAAATGATCAACTAGACTGTGACAAAGACATTCAGGAAGTTTTAACAATAATAAAAAAATTCTAAACATTTTCAATTTTTCTGGAAAGCAGGTATAATAGGAAAGTATATATGTATGTTTGAAAGTTATCCTCCACAGAAACATATGACATGTTTCCAATATCAGTTTTGAATGCGTTTACTTTTGATCTGTAAACTACCGATCATTTGCCTTGATGTTGTTACATTGTAGTGAAGATAAAATTGATCTTGTCAGTATTACCGTGAAGGTTGTTTCTTCTTCTTTATTGAATTTTATTGAGTAGTATGATGTTCTGTATTAATAAGTAGTTTGATCGTTTGATATTCTGTATTAATAAGAAGTGTGGTCTTCGATATTATTTATGAACGAAAGAGTTGCAGTAACTTTTAGAAATTTGTTGATTTTCAATGTGCATGTGTTTGTGTGTTTCACAGCAGGTCGATTGCCTGTCAGACGACAACAGTCACATCCAGACAGGTTGGTTTTTGTACACGTCCTTCCATCCCCAAACTTTGATTTTATAGGTTCTGTGCTGTTTGTTTTAACTTACATGTCTTCATGTGTGTGTGTGTGTGTTTGTGTGTGTGTGTGTGTGCGTACGCACATGCAGGGTGGTTGGGTGTGTGCGTCAGAGCAGCATCTTATCCACACACACAGAGAGTGAGTGTGTGTACAGCTTTCTCTTGAGCAACATTGATATCACAGTGGAGGGGAGAAAGGTATAGAAGATGAGAGTAATCAAAGAGTTAAGAGAAAATTTCAAGCACAGAATTTCTAGGTGGAGATCCTGTTACTACTTGGTGCATCTGGATTAAGATAATAATTTCATCTTCTTGCTGGGAAGTATGTTTCATGAGTTAACACTCTTGTTTTGATTTTTAAGATTTTTTTCATTTATCTTTTTTTATTTATTGTTTGCTGTGTCATTGTTTTAGATACTTTTTTTCTTAATGTTATGCTGATATTATCTAACTTCTGTCAGTTTTGGCTGTGTTTGAAACAAGGCAGTGTTTTTGGCTTGATCGTGAATATACATAATAAATCAGAAAAAAAACAACTTTTTTCCCATTTCATTAATTTGTATCATGTACACAGATTTTGATGCAGTAATGTGTGTGTACTGTATTGTATTGTATTGTATTACTTTTTGTCACAGCAGATTTCTCTGAAATTCAGAGAGACAGTAGCCCATAGTGCAGCACCACCCTTTTTTTCTGTCAGCAAGTGTTTTGATTTTACTATCAAATGTGGATTTTTCTACATAATTTTACCAGGGCCAGCCCTTTTATTGCAGTGAGTTCTTTCATATACATGTGCAAATATGATAATAGTAATTACTGTCTGCATGCTGCACATCTCGCCCATGACTATTGACTAGCACCCAGACCACCACTCAAGGTCTAGTAGACGAGGGAGTATAAATCTTGGACAGTATAAGGGACTCAAATCCTTGGACACTTGCTTTCTGGTCACATGTATTACCACTTGGCCATCACTCCATGTGGTTATAGGGTCTAAATAACTTGGACATTAAATGCTTGCAGTCATGGTTCTGTGTGCAGGTAGACCATGTTTGTGGGTAAATCATGAATATAGATATTAAGAAAAATAAATTAGAATATTTTCAACTTTCATGAATTTATGTTGTGTACAGAGGAACCATGGCAAATTTGCTAGGCACTGGACATCCGAGATCACGTGTGGTCAGAGTTGGGGCTTCGTTTCAGCATGCTGTTTTGTCCTTGAGGGAAAGGCACTCTTCTCTAACTTCCCTCACTCTACCCTGGTGTGAATGGGTACGAGGGGAAGGTTTCTTCTTCTTCTTCTTCGTGGGCTGCAACTCCTACGTTCATTCATATGTACACAAGTGGGCTTCTACGTGTATGACCATTTTTACCCCGCCATGTAGGCAGCCATACTCTGTTTTCAGGGGTAGGGGGAAGGAGAGGATTGGGCTCAGCCTTTCTAGTCTGGGCCCAGCACACAGTGGGTACGAATTCACTGCCCTGATGGCCCTGAGAGAGTGTTGGAACTTTAAACCTCTTTAACACAGATTTTGATATAATGTGTGTGTGTTCTGTGTGAAATGTGCAGGGAGAAGGTGAAGCTGTTTGATGGACCTGGACTTGGCATCTTTACCACTGGTGATGCCGCTCCAGCAGATGGGGGAAAAGGTGTGGGATTTTTTTTTTTTTTTTCACTCTTGCAAATAGGGTTCTGTACTTCCTGTTTCCAAACATAAATCGCAGTTTCAGCCTTAATGTAAGGAAATTCAAAATGTTACAAATGGAGAAAAAAAAGTTTACTTGACATAAAGCGCAAAAACAGACAAACAAGGAAACCACACACACACACACACACACACACACACACACGTGTGTATATATGCATGTATGCACACTTCTACACAACCTGAAATTACACTATTCTGCATAACATACTTGTCATCATGAAAAAGGTAGCTTATTTTTTGTAGATCACTTTGACCTTGATGGTTTTTACTGAGAACCCTTCTAAAATTTTGTCATATTCCTCTATTATTAGCTTTTGGTTTTCTTCCAGACCAAGCCGTTCCCTTTCGCGATACATTTATATTTTCATTCCATGGTTTGATTCTACCATGGGGATGCTTGGGGCTCTTTTAGGATATTGATAGTATCCCTGACATCTGGAAATTTTGTGCTAGAAAATGTCCTCTTTTCTATTATTCTGGCTTTTTCCTTTTCTTTCTGATGTTTATATTCTGCCTTGCTGGTCCAGACACCTACATATTTCATTTTATAAAGCCTTTCATTTGTTGGGTCTTTTTCTGGACTTAATAATTTTGTGCTTTGTTGTCTTTTTCACCTTGGATGTATGAGGTGCCTGTTAGCAAGTTATGGTTTTGTAAGCCTGTTATATATATATATATATATATACATATATATATATATATCGTTGATGTATTTTGTTAATGTTCAGTTTTGGGATCCTGTGGTGAAAAATTAATGGAATATGTGAGTCATGTGTTAGATTTTTGTGCATAACTAAGACTACTTGTGCCTTTTTTTCCCCCTTTTTTTTCTTTCTAATTGATGGAATGTAAGTCATGTCCTAGATTTTTGTGCATAAATGTGACTACACATGCCTCATTTTTATTTCCATGTTTTTTTGTTGTTGTTTTTCCAGGTTCAAGGGGTTCAATATTGAGTTTTTCAGCCCTGGTATGGCTCTATATGATCAGCTAGGCCGTAGGTAACAAAGAAAGAAAAAGAAACATTGCTTAGAGCTGGGTCAGAAGACTGTACAATGGAGTCAATAGCTTCAAAAGTACTGGGACAGGATCGACTGGACAGGACAGGACAGGAGTTCTTACTGTCTTGTGTGTATGTCATAAAGTCAAGTGAACCTAGTCCTTTTTGACTGTATTACATGTCTGTGTATTGACTCTGCATGTGTGTATGTGTTCAGTTTTATATCTTTCCACTACTACGTGTTATCAGAAGGACTATGACTGAGTGAAAAAGATGGATAAAAATGGGTGTGTGTGTGGTCTGGGACAAGCATCATGTTGGTAATGCCACCAAGACAGCAGGAAAGATGGTGCTCTCCAAAGAAACGTATTGTGGGAATGATCATGTTTGTACCAGTATGTGGAAAATGCCCTTTTAAAGAGGTAAAACCTTTTTATTTTTCAAATGCACATGTTCAACTTTATAATCAATTGTGTGTACATCTTTTTCTTTTTTTAGCCTCAGCTGCGGCAGAGGTGGTGCCACAAGCCACGTCATCCCTGTGGGAGAGAGTTCAGCAGGAGCAGCTGGAGGTGTTGGGGCGACGTCCCCCAAGCAATGCCTTTGAGGAGATGATAGAGTGGACCAAGGAGGGGAAGCTGTGGCAGTTCCCTATCAACAACGAGCAAGGTGAGTTCCTTGACTGCTGGTTGTGTTGCCTGCAGTTGCGGTTTGTTAATGCCCAAATGTGAATGTCCAATATGTGTCGAAATGTCCATTACATGTCAAAAAAAAAAAAAAAAAAAAGTCCCACAGCATTTTATGGCCATAGAGACATTGAATTCATTTCAAGCATGTCTGGGACTCAGTCCAGGAAGGCGAGGCCCAGTCCTCTCACTTTAATCTTCCTCGATCAAAGTCAGGTACGCCACCCATATACGCATGGGTTGAATAAGGGAAATTGGAATAAAGTGCCTTTCCCAAAGACACTATACCGAAAGATCACTGGAGAACACTGGATCAGAAGGCCTACACCTGACCTATTCTGCCACAACATCTCCCCATTTTGTGTGGTGTGAAAAAAAGAAAAGAAAAAAAAAAGAATTCATTCCTGGTTGGGAGGTAATGTTCCTGTTTGCCATAGTAATAGCAAAGTCAATTCACAGCAGGCATTCAGCCCTGAAACAGCATTTTTTGGTTGGCTGGGCAATGAGCAACTTGATTTGATTTGATTCTGCGTTTGTGAGTTGCAACTCACATGTTCACTGGTATCAAGATCTACAAGTGGGCTTCTGCTGTTGGAACAACTGTTACCTCACTATTTAGATAGCCATGCTCCGTTTTTGGGGATGTGCATACAGCAGAGATGGCTGCTGTTATTAAAAATAGCCACATGCAGCAAAATAAGGCCAAATGAACACGCTTAATAGCCAAAAAAGCGTAAGACGAGACAGAGTGTAAACCCAACAAGATGGCGTCGAGAGCCTTGGCCAAAGGAACGCTTCAGCGCTTATAGCTTTTAGAGGCATTTGATTGGCTAAGAGTGGACTGGGCAAGACAGGTTGTCTTTCCACTGTTAGCCACGCGGAATTTGGCCAAGCAGAGCAAACCGATAGGCATAGTTTGCATCAGTTTGACATGGTAAGTATATGTATCACCAAAAATGGAGTATAATACAAACTCCTCCTTTATAGTAAAAATACATAATGTGTCATTGAAAATATTGGTATGCACTGTATGTTTGTGAAAATTGTAAAGTTAAATTAAGAATACCCACTTTAATTTCTTTTGATATTTATTGAAGTTCTGACATACCAATATACTTCAAACTGCTTTTTGGACAGCCGTCGTCTGGGGTTCCTGAAAATTGAGCTGTGTTCATGGCATGTTTTCTTTCATAAACATTGTAAGACATGAAATGTGTTTGTGTGTGTGAAGAAAAGGGAGACTGCACAAAGAAAGAATTAAATAACAGAGCCATCAATATGCTGTAGATACTAAATTATTACATCAGTTAACAAATCAAAAAGAAAATCAGGAATACCTGTAGCCTTGTCCTCCTTACCTTTGGTCTTTTTCTTTTCAAATAATTACGTGTGTAATTTTGTTCTGCATCATAATTTGAATTATAATGTGTGGACTGTGTCAATAAGAATATATAAACAAACATTTGATACAAAATGAGGGAAGATACAGTACCAGTACTAATAACTCTAATTTGGGGGTTTGAAATGTGTGTTGAATTCTGTTGATGTCAGTTGTCCCAATATATTTTGGGGGTTTTAAGCCAACAGGGTAAAAAAAAAAGGTGTTTTTAGAATAGAAGAAATACTTGTTTATTACTATTTTTATTAACATAGTTGCTGTTGTTTGGAGGAGCAAGAAGGCAGAATTGTTAAGAGGTTTATCTGCCAATACAGTATCTGAGGATCTGGGTTCAAATCCTAGTATTGCCCTTTCTCCCAAGTTTGACTGGAAAATCAAACGGAGCGCTTAGTCATTCAGATGAGATGATAAACCAAAGTCCCACATGCAGCAGACATTTAGCACACTGCAAAAGAACCCATGGCAATTTTAACCCCTAGGCTGCCAATATGACGAGATAACTCGTCATCACAAGCATGTATGCTTCGCTGCCACAGTGATGAGATAATTCGTCATCGAAATATTCTGACTTTTCACTGGTTTGCATTGAGTTCATTGACAAAAATACTGGTAGCCTTAGCTTGGGGAATCTTTCTAGATTCTATTCATAGCTAGAAACTCCATCTACATCATGAGGCAGTCCTTTATTTAAACGTTTTGGTTGGATTATTGCGGCAGTGTTTGCCGGGCTCCTCTCCTTGCTCGCTCAACAAAATGTCGGACACCTTGCTCAAAACATGCAATCATGGTGCACTAAATCAGCCAAGACTGCTTTCTTTAGCTGATGCTTAGAAAGAATTGAAGAGTAAATTCAAAGGAGAAGACAGTGATGAACTTTTGTAGAACAATTTGATAGAAAATAAAGTGAGCAATGAAAAGACTGGCCAAGATCTGTCTGTCAGTGAGTGATGCCGACTGTACAGCTGTAGCAAACAACAGAAAGTGACCAAATTTTTAGCAGGACACAGTGTGAGTGATTTTCTTGGCACTCAGCCAACACGATCTGATGAGAACTGAATGAAGTGACTGTGTGTGAGAGGGGTGAAGAGGAGGGGGATGGAGACTGAGGGGGCGTGGCCCTACATCCATATTATCACTTGGAGAAATCACAGTGCATTGTGTATCAGTCTCTTTTTTCTTTCTTTTTTTAATTGTGGTTGTTCTGGTATAATTTATGTGTGCAGGCATTATCCATTTGTCCATAAAATATATTTTAGTGCAGATTACCTGACTAATCTTTGTAATGAACAAGTTGAAAATGTGACAAAAAACAAAACAAAAAACCCCACTATTTCAGAACAACAGCTTGTCACTGAAAATATATAAAATGGGAAAACATCATGTGTTTTGTATTCTTTATTCAGTGACTTTGCAGAAAATAAATACTTTTATGGGTCTTTCTCCATTTACAAAGAGCACAGACTGTTTTGAAAATATACACCTGTTTTTTGTGAAGAAACTGTGGCAAATAGATTTCACTTAAATCTTATTTTCCTGGCAGCGAAAGGGTTCAGTGTTGTCATTTGGCAAACTTGTGTCAAAGAAATCCACTCTGAGAGTGAGAGGTACACAAATACATGCGTGCACTAGTTAAGGCCTGGGTTATGCTGCTGGTCAGGCATCAGAATACAGGGTTGCCTCCTTGAGAAACTGAAACTGTTGTTATTGTTGAGGCTACTAGCCTTCAAATTCTCTGCTTGTGTAGGTATTTTGCACAGGACAGGAACAAGACTCCCGCCGTCATCAGCACCAAAGGGTCACGGTTAAATATATGTACTTTAAAATGCCAGTTTGATATCATTATTGTTATTAACACTATGAATTGGGTTTTCTTTGTGTGTGTCCAGGCATGGAGGAGGAGGCGAGGGTGGGGTTCCACCAGCATGTGTTCCTGGAGGACCAGATCAGGGACTTCCCGCGGCGCGGCCCCGTCCGACACTTCATGGACCTGGTCCTCGTCGGCCTGTCCCAAAACCCCTACCTCTCTGTGCAGCAGAAACATGAGCACATTGACTGGTTCCGGCAGTATTTCCGCCAGAAGGAGGACGTGCTGCGAGAGGCCCTCGGTGATGATGGAGTGATGGCCCCTGCTGCCAAGTCGTCCTCCAGCTGATGAGTGTGGCATGGCTTGCCACTGACGCATTTCTGACCAAGCAAAATCTGCGGAGTTGCTGCCCCTGGACCAGGCAGTCAACGCTATAGGTTCTGTTGCAGAAAATCCATGCTTTGCCAGAATTTTAAACGGATTTTGAAACATTGCATTCACAGAAAGATCAGAGTACTTTTCCCTTGACTCTCTTGCATGGTGAAGTCCTACCTTCATCCGTTGAAATGACTGGCAATTTGTCGGTTACGTTCCAAAGACAGAATATCACTGGACTGACAAATTGTCAGTCGCAGTCAGACATGTGTTCTCCTTGCAGTGTAGTTACAAGTGTATGAATGAGACTGAGATCATTAAATGGTGTGAACTGTTAGCTTAGTCAGTTGAAAATGCTCAGATATACCCAGCAAAATTTAATAATAAAAAATTATAAAAAAAAAAAAAAACCCTCCAAAAATATTGTTTTGTTGATTTCTCTGGAAAATGCAGTCTGGGTAGAACACATCACTACAGTGCTGCACCACCACCACCCTTTTTAACATTTTCTATCTGCAAGTGTATTTCTTTCGCTGTCAAGTGGGTTTTCCTACAGAATTTTGCCAGGACAAAGCTTTTGTTGCCATGAGTTCTTTACATGCAGTAAGTGCATGCTGTTAACAGGACGTCAGTTTTTTCATTTCATCCAAATGAGCACCACTCAAGGTATATATATTGGAGAGGGAAGAGGAGGGAGTAAAAATCAAGGTCTGTACATGTGAGTAAAACCTGTGGTTGCTCTCTTTGCAGTCGGGCACATGACCTCTAGGTCAGGGCTCCATAAGAATTTGCTCCAATGAGAACAAATGAGAAAGACCCAAACTGTGTTGTTGCACTCGATCAGTTGATGTGTTATGATTTGCTGAAATGAATGTATTTTGTGAGATCGATGTTGGTGTCGACACTGATGTTCATTGGGTGAAACTGGAACGAGACTGAGCATTGCCATTGAGACTTTTGTCACAGTTAGTCTGTACTGTACTGTACTGTACTGTTTGTGACTTTTGTCACAGTTAGCCTGTACTGTACTGTACTGTACTGTACTGTTTGTCACAACAGATTTCTATGAATGAAATCTGGGTTGCTCTCTCCCCAGGAAGAACAAGTCTCTGTGGTGCAGTGCCACACTTTTTTCTTTGCCAACACCACCACAGTGGTAGTAACATTTCCTTGTGAAGGCAGAGGAAAAATAAAGGAGTGGCACTGCGCATTGGTGACATGCTCCTCTTTGGGAGGGCAGCTTGAATTTCAGTGAAGGTGGTGGTTTTCTTCTCCAGCAGAATACTGCCAGGTACAATGCTCTTTTGCATGTGTTAGGTACATACTTTGATTATCACCATATGAAAGGTGTAGTAGGGAAAGTCCAGGTGAATCAATCCCTGGACTCACTAGTCAGGCCTTATTCACTGGACCTCTAATCAGTCTGGTTGTTTTTGTGTTTTTTGTGTGTGTGTGGTGGTGTTGTTTTTTACCTCGAGTTGCATTATGGCATGAAAAAGACAAAATACATCAAGTATAGAATAGAGTTTTAATAACATGTCAAGTCCATATGTTGATTAATTAAAGTCTTCTGCCGTTTGACATAGTACAGTATATATGAGTTTATGTCCTCCCAATTTGGCCATACTGGTCGATCTCATATTCCTGTCGATATTGCTAAGGTATGCATAGGACAAGGGCAAAAATTCAATGGAATGTTTCAGTGTAACTGTAAGGGAACAAATCACGCACATACACAAGACATACACACTAATTAGGAACCTTTTCTGAGCCCTCCACATTTTTACCAGAGATCTAAGATAACATGAGCTAGCTATTTCAAACTAAAAACATCAGACCTTGGCAGATACACTATCTACTCTCCAAATGAAGTTGGCACTCAAATTCCCCACTGTACATGGGGAAATGACTGCAGGAAAATACAGCTATTAATCATTATACGTGCTGCCTCAATCTCTTGTCTGCAATCGTTGTCATGAATGCATTTTCACACACACACACAAAGAGCTTTGAGTCTCGAGTTGTATTATACAGTCTATTATATATCAAACTAGGAGGCAAAGTTGGACTGCCTCTTAGTGCTGCAGCCTTGTGGGCTAGTTGGCCTTTGGGAATCATCCCAACGCCGACTGTCCTAAAACCCTCTTGGCCAAGAGCGTGGGGATGTACTTGGGCAAGACACTCTCCACTATAATCAAATTCTAGCCCAAATAGTCGGAACAGCAGTTGCCTCCTCTGCTGTTCTGATGTTCATAGTCGGACACGACTGACTATCATAATACAGTCTATTATGAAGGTTCTGGCCTGTTAAACCAATGTATTTTAAAACTTACAAATTCAATAATCCCCATGACCTCATAAATATTACTCAGCTGTGATACTTAATACATATACAGTTTTTCAGCCCTGTGTGATCAACTGGGTTATAATCATCAAAGAAAGAAAAGAATTATGTTATACACATTACAGCAAAACTGCTCATGTTCTTACAGCATTCCACATGTACTGCATTCTTTTCTGTGTGTTTTACAGCCCAAGTGACCATACCAGGACTGAAAAACTGTATTAATAAACTATCACATACCCATTATGTGCACAGACTGATTAACTTGTGTCAAATACCTGCTTGTGCTGGACTACTGTAGAAATATTGCATATCACAACACATGCAAATGTAATATTTAAGTTCATAGACATGTCTGTGCATGTCGGTGAATATGTTGTGTGTGATATGGTAATATTTATGAAACTCAGAAAGCAAACTTGTTCATGTCACTAGGCTAGATCCCTCAATCTGAGCACACATTGAATATACATAAATATGTATAAAAATGAAAAAAATTTCTCTCATCACAGAACGCTCAATTTTCAACCACAGCAGAGGGGGAACTGAGATGTCTGTAGCTAATTTCATTTATGTACACATAACAAAAATAATAAAAATACAGACCTTACAATACAGCAATAAAGATAATACAGCTGCTACAAAACTGACAACTGCATTTTTAAAAACATTTGCCATAAAACCAATGTATTTTAAGAAATGCAAATCTCCAATACATTTTGCAGATTATCTATTGATATGCGCACAAGTCTAGGTAGTGAGAATCAAGACATGGATCATGCACATATATACTCAAATTACTTTAGTCATACCTGAAAAAAAAAGTACAGAAATCATAAAGTCCAAAGTACAGAAGATCTCTTCCAATGTACATTAAAACAGAGATATTTTTCTACAGAAATCAAAGTTCAAAGTATAGCAGATCTCTTCCTGTTGACAGATAAAAGAGATTCTTCTTTAAAAGTTATATATATATATAAAGAGTTGAGCATGTGTAACCTTCCAATTTAGGCATTGTGAACACCTTGCAGACTAGGCTGGGGCCAACACTTTGGTGCCGGTGATGGAGAAAGGCTGTGACAGAACGTTGGATGGAACGTGCTTGTGGTGACCTGGCTGCTCTCCCCCAACGTACACCATCATTTTACCTGCACCACAGTCATCATCCACACCACTCCTGTCAAATGTCTCTGACAACAAATCACAAAAGAAACCACGGCATGTGTGCACACCTTTGCCACATGAAGTGATTTCCTGTTGCAACACATCCTCAGTTCTGGGACCTGGATTGATGGCAATCATCATACACAGCTGAAGGTAACATATATATATAGGCCACACAAAGGAAAAGAGACAAAAATGTGTAAGATCTGATGAAAAGAATCCACAGACAGTAAAAGAAAATGAGGACAGAAAGACAAGAAAAAATGGGGATACAAAAATCTGGGCTATCTCTGCATTCCTAGCTGAACAGATGCACACACCATTTTGGTTGCTTTGGTCAGCCCCCACACCACTCTTCCCCAGTCACGCCATCCACATTTGTCTGCCACAGTCACAGTGAAGTGCAGTCAAAAGGGAACTATTGAGGTTAGGTTGCTAGAAGGCTACACACAAAAGTTGAACCTGCACAGCTGCTGACTCACTTGGATGGCGTTCAGATACTCCAACCCGTCTTGATCTTTTAACAATGCCTGTCTTATTGTTTTGAATTTGCTTTGTGACAACAGATCTCTCTGTGTGAAATGTGGGCTGCCTTTTCCAGGGAAGAGTCTATCAAAACCCTTTTTTTCACTCCTTTTTTTGGGAGGCGGGGAGTTGGGGGCGGTGGGTGTGCCCCGTCATCTGGACTGTTTCAGTGGCGTTACTCCCACACCACTCTTACTGAGTACTGCATACACAGCCACATACGGATTCATCTGTCACAGCCCCAACATTGGCAATCCACAGAAAACTATCATATGTTTGGTTGCCTGGAGGCCACACACCAGAGGAGGCCCTGCACTCCAGCTGAGTCATTTCGGAGCTCAATAAGTAAGCCAGAGTGCAGACCCCCACCACATCCCTCCAAGGACAGTCCTCCATGGATCTGCTGACACCAAAGTCTTTGACAGGACTCACCCCAAGAAGAACATGAATCATGCATGGGACCCTTGGACCTTCGCTTCCTAGTCAGGCCACTTTATCCACTTTTATCCCCCATCCCCCCACCCCCGCGACACAGACTTACCTGCAGTGATCTGCCAGCTATGGGTCACCCACAGTGCCATGGAGCGCGCCTCCACAGTGAACCTGACCATGACGCTCTTTCCAGCCGGCACCATCAGCCGATTGAACCAAACCAGCTGTCGCACAGGGGCCGGCAGTGACTGGTCCATCCAGCTGATGTACACCTGAACCACCTGAAACGTTCAACAACATAAAGATTACTTATTTATCTGTTTGTTTATATTTGTTGCTTTCGGTCCAGCTGACCATGCAGGCACATTCCGAGGCTGAGTATCAGTATCAGTAACTCAAGAAGCTGAAGGCGTCGCAGTGTTCGGACAAATCCATATACGCTACACCGCATCTGCTAAGCAGATGCCTGACCAGCAGCGTAACCAACACACTTAGGCCTCGAGAAAAAAAATAAATAAATAAAATAAAATAAAATAACAATAAAAATATATAGATAATGAATAAATAGAAATTTTTAAAAAGAAGAAAAGATTGTTTAATATCTTACAAACTGAATAAATGTTAACTCTTTTGCCACCATTGACTTTAATCAACTAGGCAGTTCACTGCCATAGGCAACTTTTTTCACATTGTGACAAAGCTTGACAACTGTGTTGTTAAAAAGGAAATTGACCACCTTCCCCTCTTGACTGAGTTTTAAGTGGTGAAGTCCACTTATATTTTGGCACAAACTGAATCTTGTGACTGAGAGTGTCAAGTCTAAAATATCTGGCACTTGGAAGTGCTTTTCATACTGAAACTTGATGGCGAAAGAGTTAAAGAAAATAAAAGCTTGAAAAAAGAATGAAAAAGAAGTAAATTCATACGTCTAAACCTTCAACTTAACTCTGACAGTGACCATTCAATTTTTCACTGGAGGATGAAAAAAAAGGAACACCTGACATAATACATAGAATACATAATTAAATTATCTATCAAAACGGGCATACAAAACCAAAAATTGTCAAATGGCACCTCATAGTGTCCTAGGCCCCAAAAACAACACAACGTAGCACGAGTGCCAAATTATCAATCAAGTCCTGAAAAAAAAATATATTCAAGGCTCTCTGCAATTTACAAATGTAAATTGTTCTGAACCCTTTCATTGCCAAACTGAAGGGCGACCAGATCATGGGTCTGTTATCCATGAACCTACTGCTCTTTATCTTCGGTGGTAGGACAGGTCATAGTTTCTACACATCACAAGGGGAATCCCCAGCTATTCTTAGACACCATATTTTCTGTGTTTATAGCACAAGGGAATTTTGCACTCTAAACTGACTGGCGGTGAAAGGGTTAAAAGAAGTCTTGACCAGCACATGGCAACCCAAGCAATAACTCTGGAACCATGACCAAGGAATGAAAACAACCATTCCTGGGCTGATAAGCACCTCTCTCTTTGTCTCTGCCTCTCTGCATTCCTTGCATGCAGTGACCGCTGGCAGCACTTCCACCCTGACTGTGTGTGCCTAGACCATTCCACACTGTAGCTTTTAACTGAATAAAGTTTATAAAAAGTCTGACCAAAGTTCTCTCTGGATGTAATGAATGAACCTCACAGCAACAACTACAACGTAATTACAATCAGTGAAAGTACTAAGATCTTTACCTCATCGGAATCCACCTGACCCAAGTTCCGCACGGTCACCTGACCTTCCAGGTGGTTGCCAGCGACAACGGTGGAAGGTACAGCAAGGTCAGAGTAGCCGAAGGTTGTGTAGGACAATCCGTAGCCGAAGGGATACAGTGGTTCCTCTGTGAAGTAGCGGTATGTCCGACCAGCCATGGAATAGTTCACCATTGGAGGAAGCTGTGTGTGGTGACAGAGCAATCATGAACCCCACCAACTTCACCACCCCATTAAAAAACTTTTTACATTTAAATTTCCACCAACTAAAAAGAAAAGCACAAACAACATATTTAGAACATACTTGTACAAAGTGGACACAATTTATTTAGAACAAATTTGTATAAACTGCCATAACGATATGAAAAATATGGTTACACATATTAATATGAAATGTCTATATAAAACAAACAGAACAAAACAAAGACAGATATAAAAAGAGAATAAATAGTGCCAACATAAACAAGAGTTTAGGGAAAAAAAGAAGACACACACATATATAAATAAAAAAGTAGGGGAATGGGGGGAAAGGCAGTTTACACCATAAATATTCATATTGAGAATCCATAAGAGGTGGAACTGCATTTATGAGAATGGCCACAAGGAATAATGATAATAAGGGTACTTATGTGTGCCTAATCCTGTGCAGAGACAAATCACTTACACACCAGTCATTCCCAAGCATGCATACCTCTTCTTCAGATGGATGAAAAACAAAACTTTAAAAAAATGCACTTAAACAGAAAGCTGGAGAAACTGTACACTGGAAAGATGGACACAATGAGAGGGGACAGCTGTTTTGGAAAGCGGCAAATTTTAACTCTCTCCATATGAACGGCGAAAGAGACGACGTTAACAGCGTTTCACCCCAATTACCATCATCAAAATATTGCAAGAGGAAGGCTCTTATACTGAAGAGGTGAATGTTGACAAAGAATACCACAATTCTTACAACGGAAGCTAAAGGTTGGGTCATTCAGACACACACTGGACATCCGAGGGGTCTGTGCAGAGGAGAAGAGAGGACTGGCCGTACTGAGTGAGTTAAGGGCCAGACCTGAAAGAGCCCAGTGCAGGGATTTGACATCTGTGTGGGATAACCTGTTTGATCTCCGTGGACACTCTACATGCACGGTCCTGTGGCTATGAAATCCTTCCGCAACCCCCCTATTCTCCCTACCTCATACCATCTGACTTCCACCTCTTTCCAACCTTGAAGTCAAATTTGAAAGGCAAGCACTTCACAGACAATGAATCATTTATTTCTGAGGTCAAATCATGGCTTCTGGCACAACCGGCAGAGATCTACAAGCAATGATTTCACAGCTGCATAAACGAAGGGAGAAGTGTGTCACCCTTGGTGGTACCTATGCAGAGAAAGACTAGTAACTGTGCCAAATTTTGTTCCTTTCAGTTCATGGGAAAAGGGGTCAGGGGAAATCTTTAATTTCTGAACATCTCTCGTATTTGAGCAACACACAAAAGAACTCTATCATCCCAAAACTCCACTGTTCATATACAAACTGCCTATCTACATGTAATACACACATTCCACACAGACAGTCTAAAATGAGAGCAGCATTGAAACTTATATATACAACAACAAAAACAAAAAAAAATTGATGAGCACTTTTTATTTCTGACACAGTTCTATGTGTTCATTTGAACTGGGATTTGTTTGTCTATTTGTGTTGGGTTTTTTTTTTTGAGCAATGAAAAACAAAATCATCTACCTGGAAAGATTTTTCCTTTCTCATTTTGACTCTCCCATCCACACACATGCACAGGTTTCCACATTTAAAGAAGACTCCCAGAAAATGATGGGGGTGGGGGGTGGGGGTGGGGGGTGGAAAAGCCTTCTAGAAACAATGAGATAGTTCTGTTGATTGCAGGACTGTCAAGCACCCTCTGATTTCTCCTTAACCTCATGAATGGGAAACTTCTGTGACACTAGAATGGAGGCAGAATGGTTAAGACGCTCTTCTGCCAATTCAGAGTCTGTGAGGGTCTGGGTTTGATTCCCACTCTCGCCTTTTCTACTGGAAAATCAAACAGAGTGTCTAGTCATTCGGATGAGATGATAAACCAAGGTCCCATTTGCAACATGCACTTCACACACTGAAAAAGAACCCATGGCAACAATAGTGTTGTCCTCTGGCACAATTCCGTAGAAGAAGAAATTCACTTCAATAGGTACAACAATATATATGCATGCACTCAAGGCCTGACTAAGTGTGGCGGGCTATGCTGCTGGTCAGGCATCTGCCTAGCAGATGTGGTGCAGCATATATGGATTTGTCCAAATGCAGTGACACCTCCTTAAGAAACTGTAACTGAAGAAAAAAAATCAAGACATGAAATCAGCGTTTGCATGAGTCTGATGTGCAATGAGTGCTTACTCATCAGTGGCAGTCAAGGGGCTAAAAAAGAAAATAGCAACAACAAAAACCTTGTTCAAATTCCATCACTTGGGGGGTTATAGCTTTCCTGCACCAGGTGGAGTGGCCAGGTGTTAGCTTACCTGCTTGAGGTAAAAAGGCCAGGTGTTAGATTACCTGCGACAGGTAGAGAGGCAAGGTATTAGCTTACCTGTGACAGGTCTATATAAAGGCCAGGTGTTAGCTCACCTGCGACAGGTAAAAAGGCCAGGTGTTAGCTTATCTGCAACCATTAGTGTGGCCAGGTGTTAGCTTACCTGCTTGTGGTAAAGAGGCCAGGTGTTAGCTTACCTGTGACAGGTAGACAGGAAAGATATTAGCTTACCAGCAACAGGCAGAGTGGCTCAGTGTTAGCTTACATGTGACAGGTAGGAGTGGCCAGGTGTTAGCTTACATGCAACAGGTAGAGTGGCTCGGTGTTAGCTTACATGTGACAGGTAGGAGTGGCCAGGTATTAGCTCACCTGCAACAGGTAGAGTGGCTCGGTGTTAGCTTACCTGTGACAGGTAGAGCGGTCAGGTGTTAGCTCACCTGCGACAGGTAGAGAGGCCAGGTGTATGGCAAGCGACCGGCAGGTGAGCTGCTGGCCACGTCATTCAGCAAAACGTGTCTGAGGGCTGTGCCGGTGGCCTGGGCAGAGAAGAAGCACTGCAGTATGGCCGTCACCCGAGCGTCCGCATCAGCGAAGGAAATGTTGACGGGGCCCGCGCTGAACACCACCAGCACCACAGGTGTTTTGGGGGCTGGGGGTTCAAAAATCTGCGTTAACTTTGGTTCCCCCCCA
>NC_134881.1:30353888-30371388 GCF_041734735.1 Babylonia areolata
CATTTATGCTGCACGCACAGCGTTTCACTTTCTGTTTCTCAAGGAGCTGTCAGTGCATTCAGACAAATCCATACATGCTACACCCCATCTGCTAGGCAGATGCCTGACCAGCAGCACAACTCAACACGCTAATTTGGCCTTGAGTGCATGCACATATTTGCGTGGATTTCTTCTGCAAAATTTTGCCAAAGGACGACACTCATATTGCCATGGGTTCTTTTCCAGCGCACCAGGAGTGTCCTGCACACAGGACCCTGGTTTATCATTTCATTAGGATGATTAGATGCACAGTCTGATTTTCCAGTTCAAACGTAGGAGAAAGGGTGAGACCAGGATTCAAACCCACACCCTCACAGACACTGCACTGGCTGATAAGCATCTTCTGCAGAAGGGAGCAATGTCAAGGTTGTGGCATGGAAGTCCATCAAACATTAAGAAGTGATCTGTGATGAGATAACAAGAACAACACAATAATAACTGTTCAATTATAGAGACTGAGGTGGAACTGTGGCGGAATCAATCGGTGATGTGTGTGACTCCTGACCCCAAGTTCACCAGTGATCAGGGTTCAAGGTCTGATTTTGGCATGGTGTTGTGTCCTTGGGAAAGGCATTTTCCTCTGACTCTCGTCACTCCATCTGTATATAAATTGATTGATTGATTGATTGATCGATATGGATATGATTGATTGATCGATATGGATACTTACATAGTGCCTATCCTCAGTCGGAGACCAAGCTCTAAGCACTTTACAAACACAGTGTCATTTGCACAACAGGCTGCCTACCTGAGTAGAGCTGACTGATGGCTGCCACTGGGCGCTCATCATTCATTTCCTGTGTCATTCAATCAGATTTCAGGCATGCACACAAACACACTCAGACAGACATGTAACATTTTATGTGTATGACTCTTTTATTTACCCCACCATGTAGGCAGCTATACTCCATTTTCAGGGGGTTGCGTGCTGGGTATGATCTTGTTTCCATAACCCACTGAACGCTGACATGGATTACAGGATCTTTAACGTGCGTATCTGATCTTCTGTGTGCGTATACACACGAAGGGGGTTCAGGGACTGAAAAAATCTCCACCCTTTACCCACCAGGTGCTGTCACTGAGATTCAAACCCGGGACCCTCAGACTGAAAATCCAACGCTTTAACCATTTGGCTGTTGCGCCCATGGTGGGTACCTGCCTTGGTTGGGGAAGGTTAAAATGTGCGAGGGAGAGGATTGTGCCCCACTTCCTATGCCAAGCCTTAGACAAAGTGAATTCGCTGCCCTGATTAACGGCTGTGGGATCTTTTACCTATAGACAGACAATTATGATGGGGGAATGAACAAAGCAACAGGAGAGAAAAGGTAGGAGAGAGAGAGACAGAGAGAGAGGAAATGGGGGAAAGAGAAAGAGAATGGAGGACAGAGAGGGGAGGAGGGTAGAGAGAGAGGGGGGATGGCAGAGGGGGGGGGGGAGGGGTGTGAAGAGAAAGAGAGGGAGAGAGAGAAAGAGAGGAAATGGAGGAAAGAGAAAAAGAATGGGGGAGAACAAGGGGAGGAGGGTAGAGAGAGAGGGGGGAGGGGGATTGGCAGAGGGGGGGAAGAGAAAGAGAAGGGGGAAGAGAGAGATTATGAGAGAGTGAGAGAGAGAGAAAGAGAGAGAAAGAGAGAGAGAGAGAGAGAGAGAGAGAGAGAGGACCAGCCACTCTGGCAAAGTTGTTAACACTGTGGACTAATAGGTGGGAGGGCACAGGTTGATTCACAGCAGAACTGGGTTTTTTTGGCCTGCAGCTGCCTTCTACTCAGAGTTGAGTGTGCATGGGCTTGAATGGGAAGACTGGGACCATGCAGTCGAGTGTCCTCCGCTTCATGGATGCACCTTTGGGTGTGTTGCTCTACATTTCCTGACCAACACTGCAAGTGTCTGTATCTCTTGGGCCTGGTTAACGCCAGGATATCATTATGACAGGAAGTGATGAGTACAGCCTTGTCATACTGTCTCAAACCTAAATGGACCTCCATAGCAGCATTGTCATCATCATCATCGTCATCCTCCTTCTTCATCATTAATTCTAAAAAAGTCCCAAATTAAGTGGCCTTTCATGCCATGCTCTCATGGTTACCTCAGTTTCGATACCTCTCAACTTCTGTGCTTGGGGTGAATCTTGTCAAGGTCTTCAGTGTTGGCAGATTCATGAGGGACATGTTGTTGGAGGGACATGGTGGCGGCTTCCACTCTGGGTGGACACTCAGTCTGGCTCTGCGACTAAGCCATTGTTGTCTTCAGTTGTCGGCTTAGTAGATGGCGTCCAAAGTACATTAAATCAGAACAGGCACTACTGAACACCATCAAAGTGACTAAGCAGCAGTGCAGGGTCTCTTCTGGTGTGTGGCCTTAATGGTTCCCTGTGGACTGCCGGTGCTGAGACTGAGACAGCTGACCTGGGTGTGGCTGTGTATGGGGGACTTGGAGTGAGTGGCGTGGGTGTAATACCAATGCAACGGTGCAGATGATGGGACAACAACAACAACAAAAAAGAGAGAGAGAGACAGAGAGAGAGACAGAGACAGAGGGGCAGGCAGACAGACAGAAAGACACATATAGAGATGATGGCAGAGAAAGGTACCTCTCAAAGTAAGTGGGGTGCTGTATATAAATACCTCAGCATTAAAAGAGAAGATTAAAGTAAAGAGGCACCAGCAATGAATAAACAGGAACTGTTGTGAGCTTAAAGCATGCATAAAAACTTCCGCATGTGTGCAAAGTACTGAAAAGCCAAAACAAAGGCCAGTGCTTACATAAAGCAAAAGCTACTTAAACAACAAAAATAAATATAAGTGCCTGATATACCAAAAGCCAAACAAGAACTTAGAAAAGAAAAACCACAACACAACCATGTACTACTTTAAACTTAATACACACAAACCGAGCTTTACCGCACAAAATTATTCTGCACACATTCTTCTATCTGAGCATTCATAGAATTTTTAACAAGCAGGGTTTCTACCCTAACATTTTATGAGCTTAACACAAACAAGACAGCACATACGGTACCTGTTGTAACTACACATAAGGCTGTAGGTTCCTGCCTCAACGCACTTCCGGAACGCAGGTAAAAACGTCATTCTCAGATCTCGCTCCGACACCTGAAAGGAAGAATAAGAAAATCCTCTGAAGAACCAGGAAGAAATTTTTTTTGACAATTCATTTTCGAAGAATCCTTCTTGGGCAGTTATACTGCAATGACATCACATCATGTACCTATATATGTCGCTACTCCACATGGAAGCATGCAGACACATACACAGTGACACACAGCCCTACCATGTACACAAAATCACAACTGAAGCAAATAAAATCAGATCTTGTAGCTTATTGGCCAGCCATCTGCAAAGGGCCCAGTTCAAGGCTGAATACAGTCAGTTCAAAGGGGACAGTTCACAGCTGGATACAGTCAGTTCAAAGGGACCAGTTCACAGCTGGATACAGTCAGTTCAAAGGGGACAGTTCAGGGCTGAACACAGTTCAATGAGAATAGTTCAGGGCTGAATACAGTCAGCTCAAAGGGGCCAGTTCAGGGCTGAATACAGTCAGTTCAAAGGGGACAGTTCAGGGCTTAATACAGTCAGTTCAAAGGGGACAGTTCAGAGCTCAATACAGTCAGTTCAAAGGAAACAGTTCAGGGCTGAATACAGTCAGTTCAAAGGAAACAGTTCAGGACTCCCTACAGTCAGTTCAAAGGGGACAGTTTCGGGCTGGATAGTCCGTTCAAATGGGCCAGTTCAGGGCTGAATACCGTCATTTCAATGAGGACAGTTCAGGGCTGAATACAGTCAGTTCACAGGGGCCAGTTCAGGGCTGAATACAGTCAGTTCAATAAGGACAGTTCAGGGCTGAATACAGTCAGCTCAAAGGAAACAGTTCAGGACTCCCTACAGTCAGTTCAAAGGGGACAGTTTCGGGCTGGATAGTCCGTTCAAATGGGCCAGTTCAGGGCTGAATACAGTCAGTTCAATAAGGACAGTTCAGGGCTGAATACAGTCAGCTCAAATGGGACAGCTCAGGGCTGAATACAGTCAGCTCAAAAGGGACAGTTCAGGGCTGAATACAGTCAGCTCAAAGGGGACAGTTCAGGGCTGAATACAGTCAGTTCATAGGGGCCAGTTCAGGGCTGAATACAGTCAGTTCAATGGGGACAGTTCAGGGCTGAATACAGTCAGCTCAAAGGGGACAGTTCAGGGCTGAATACAGTCAGTTCAAAGGGGACAGTTCAGGGCTGAATACAGTCAGTTCAAAGGGGCCAGTTCAGGGCTCAACACCTTTCAGTTCAAAGGGGCCAGTTCAGGGCTGAATACAGTCAGTTCAAAGGGGACAGTTCAGGGCTGAATACAGTCAGTTCAAAGGGGACAGTTCAGGGCTGAACACAGTCAGTTCAAAGGGGACAGTTCAGGGCTAGATAGTCAGTTAAATGGGACAGTTCAGGGCTGAATACAGTAAGCTCAAAGGGGACAGTTTAGGGCTGAATACAGTCAGCTCAAAGGGGATAGTTCAGGGCTGAATACAGTCAGTTCAAAGGAAACAGTTCAGGACTCACTACAGTCAGTTCAAGGGGAAGTTCAGGGCTGAATACAGTCAGCTCAAAGGGGACAGTTCAGGGCTGAATACAGTCAGCTCAAAGGGGCAGTTCAGGGCTGAACACAGTCAGTTCAAAGGAAACAGTTCAAGGCTCAACACCCGTCAGTTCTTAACCCATTCAACCCTGGAGATATCACAACCTCAGCAGTCTTCCATGCCATATAGATGCGGAAAAAACTCAGCAGAAAAAAAAAGTTTCACCTACAAACTATGTGTGGACATATCCAGAAATACTGAAGAGATTAGTTCCCTTTCTTCATGGTTTATGTGTATGCAGAAACATGAAAACTGTTTTGACGAAACAAATTATGATAACAGAGCAATGGTCAGGTGCAGGACTCAGTGAGTAAAAAAAAACAAAAACAAAAAAAACAGTGGAAGAGAGCACAAAATAATGTTGAAAGGCCAGTAAATAAAAGAAAAACAACAACAACAAAAAACAAAACACACACACACACACGCACACACAAAAAACCCAACAAAAAACAAAAACAAAAAAACTTACACAGACCAATTCATCCATGTTTGTTTCAGTTAATGTAAAAAAAAAAGAAGAAAAAAAAAAAGAGGAGAAAAGTATATTTACACATTTACTGATTTCCCCTAGGAAGTGAAAAAGAGAGTCTGGGGAGGCATCTTGGGGGCAAGTGAAGCAAAGAAAACATGACCA
The DNA here is from genome assembly GCF_041734735.1 of Babylonia areolata. Classification (NCBI taxonomy): domain Eukaryota; kingdom Metazoa; phylum Mollusca; class Gastropoda; order Neogastropoda; family Buccinidae; genus Babylonia; species Babylonia areolata. Next base: position 30,359,194 of record NC_134881.1, read on the forward strand.
TGACACACCATGCAGATAAACAGAACACATCCACCAGTTCACCATTCAATGCTTTTCTTTCTGGCTTCATAGGAAAAGTAATGACAAAATAGGGTTTCTTCAGAATTTCTCCCCCCCAACTTTGCAGACATCCAAATTTGTAATAACCTCGAGTTTCAGTTTCAAGATGGTATCAAGCATGTGGGCTGATCCTTATACACTAATAAGCTATACTCATAGCTGCCAACCTTGCAGACCCAAAATTAGGAATCCTGTCGAGGAGTGGATTCAGGAGGAGTGGCAAGGTGTGAATTGATAAATGAAAACTGTTCCTTATACTGTGAAGTTAAGCGCTGATAAATCCTCTTTTTCACTGATTTGCTGCCCACATCACACTGACTGTCACTGCCCGATGCCATGTTGGTAAAACGGCATTACGCGTGCTCGGTAACTATTTTCCAATTGAAAAACATGGATCAGTGTATGGATCAAGCGAGCAGGTTTCGCTTCTCACGTTTTTTGTTGTTGTTTTTTGTTGAAATCTCAGAATTCAGAAAAATTTGCAGAATATCGTAATTTCGGAGTCGGTGCTAAAATGAGGAAAAATTCCTTAAAATTAGGAATGGTTGACAGCTATGTATACTACACCTGCTTTGGGATTAAAAAAAAAAAAAAAAAAAAAAAAAAAGCGCAGATGCCTGACCTTCACATATAATAAGCACATAACTATAATGGATAAAAACATTCACACACACACACACACAACACACACACACACACACAAATGCACACACAACCTCAGCATCAAACTCCAACCTTTGCATCAAATGACATTCTGGAGGAAGGGATGTTCTCCGGACCGGCATATGCATCAAAATGCTTGCATCCAGCACTGGCACGAACGTAACGAGAATCGTTACCTTGCAGACCATGGACATAATTCGTCGCATACACACCACTCAAGTACGGGTCTTCCCCATAAGTTTCCTGTTGCAAAAAGAGAAACTGTCGTTATAGATCCCCACAAACGTCTCCTGTTGTTGCACAAGAGAAAAAAAAATTATAAAGGTTTATCTTCCCCATATGTTTACAGTTCTTTTTCTGGGTCAGTTACACTGCAGCATCCACATCTTGACCATCACTGTGACAGAACTAGGAGAGAGCATGATTAAAAAGGTCTTAGTCATTTTCTTCCTCTATCTCTTCTTCTTCTTTATATATATATATATATTTTTTTAAATTTAAGACTTACAGAAAGAAAAAAATCCCTATTCAAACAAAATTATGAGTGCTGGTGAGTGATTTTCAAGAGTCCACAGCTACGCAAGGTTGCCTGGACTCCAATCAGCTCATGTCGTGTTGTGTTGTGTTGTGTGGTGTGGTGTGGTATGGTGTGGTGTTAATCGTTGTTACAACAGATGTGAAAATTCAGACTGCTCTCCTCAGAGAAAGCAAGTCACTACAGCGCAGAGCTCCTTCCCTGACTCAGTTATCCCACCACCTCTTTTCATCACCCCCAACCCCAATGCGAACGCATACACAGACTACATTTTCCCGCCCCCCAACTTTACCCCCGTCTAATATCACTTAACAGTGAAAAGACATTAAAATAAAGAAAGACAGAACACACATAAAACACACACATATATGCAAGTATACTTTATAAAATGTATATGTGTACATTAGCACAAGCACACACACACACACCTTTTACATGTATACATGCATACATTATAAAATGTATACATACATAAGCACAAGCACACATGTACACACACACACACACACACACACACACACACACACACATCTCAGCACAGGCACACAGCATCTTCACAGAGTCCATCTGACAACAGGAAGACACAACACACTGACAGTGACAGGATAAAGACTCCACCTGGTTGCGCCCCCATCGGGAGTCCCGCATGATGTTGATGACTGGCGAGAAGCAGCTGGCACCAGTGTGGGTGATGTAGGTCTGGCTCCTGACAAACTCGTTGTGTTTGCCCCGCGTCTCCACACCTGCTGCCTGCGCCACTCGGAACAGCAAGTCGGGACTGGAACCACATGCACACAAACACACATGTGCAAGCACACACAAGCGCATGCGCACACACAAACACAAACAAGCACACACACACACACACACACACACATGTGCGAGCACACACACATGCAACATACACATACACACGCACACACATACGTGCTAATGCATGCAGGCACACAAACACACACACCCAGAGGCATACATGCACAGAAGCGCACGCGCAGACACACACACACACACACACACACACACACACATGCAAGTGAGGGAGTGAAGGAGTGAAAAGGGTGCATCGCACACAAGAGCAAGAAAAACCCAGACACGAGTGAACACTTGTCTTGACGACTTAAGAAAGCAACAAGTATTGTCAATCTTATTGTCTTAACTTAAAATAGTAACAACCAATTCCAAAAATTATGTGTAATTTGGAAACAGTTTTACCAGGTCATCAAAACATGTTTTGATAATAATCTAAAAGCATACAAATTTTTAAAGATATTTAGTTTATTTAGTTATTTTGGTTTTTGGTTTCAGTATAGATGGGAAAGACTTACTAACTTCAATTAGTTCAAGAATCAAATAAAATCCAAACAATTAGTTACTTTTAATGAAAATATCTAATGCCTGAGTTAAAATATAAATGTTTAAAGAAAAATGTGCCGTAACAAAAAAGTATTCTTGATTATGTTCTTTTTACACATGCTGAAGTTGAAATATAAATGTTAATAAAATTGTTTAAAAAGCGCCTAGCATAGAAAAAGTACTCTTAATTGTGTTCTTTTTACGCATGTGTGCTTTTAACACTCAGGTGATAAAATTCATTCTAATTCATGAACTGATTACATATATAAATATATACACATACAAACTAACATTAGCAAAAATGACTCATGACAGATTAATGATTTGATGACAATTCTTTGAAAGCTGGCCTGTTCAATGATTCATGACAATCCTTTTAAAACTGAGTCTTTTCATTGATTTATTGTTTGGTACTTGTGTTTTTTGTTGTTATTTTCTTTTTCTTTTCTTTTTTTTCCCAGAGTTCCATCAAACAGTGCTGTAATATTTTATTTCTCACAGTTTTTATTTTACACATGATCAATTCTTTTGGAGTTCAGCATATGGTACTTCTTGATACACATTCTGGCATATGCATATTGATGTTATCAGGACAAAATTTCCTCCCACCTTTTTTTTTCTTTTTTTTTTTTACCTCAAATAATGGAAAAGAACACGTATGGTAGTTGTGCTTGATTATGACCAAAACAGCAGCAGAGGAAGCAACTGTTGTCCCAACTATCTGGGCTAAAATTTGATTATTGTGGAGAGTGTCTTGCCCAGTTTACATCCCCACTCTCTCTGCCAAGAGGGTTTTAGGACAGTTGGCGTTGGGATGCAGCACTAAGGCTGCAGCACTACGAGTCATAGTCCTTCACAAAAGACCAAGCTGTAGTGTAAAAGACTTCCCATTGCAATGGAGAAACCAATGATCACACAGTTTTCACTTTGCTGGTGGTCCAACTGTAATCTTATGGCAATCTCATGCAGATGTGCCAAACACTCTGGTAAAATGCTTTACAATAAATACAAGTCAGAAATTCTGGGGCACTTTCTAGCTCAATACCTCCTCTATAATGCAAGTGACTCTAGGTAATAAGACTGTACATGAACTTGTATATCGTATATCTCTTTTTCTTTTTCTTTCCTTTTTTTTTTCTTTTTTTTCTTTTGTGTGTGTGTGTGTGTGTGTGTGTGTGTGTGTGTGTGTGTGTGTGTGTGACAACAGATTTCTGTGTGAAATTCAGGCTGATCTCCCAAGGGAGACCGCATCACTACACTGAGAGCGCCGCCCCTTTTTTCTTTCCTGCCTGCAGTTTTTTTATTTGTTTTTCCTATCGAAGTGGATTTTTCTACTGAATTTTACCAGGGACAACCTTTTTTTTGTAACACAATGAACTAACCAAGGCATTATGGTTAAGAATTATAGGTTAAAAGCCCATAGCCTTTTACCACCATCAGAGCAGTGAATTCATATCAACCATTGTGTCTAGGGCTTGGCATTGAAAGGTGAGGCCCAATCCTTGCCTTCCACTATTTAAAAAAACCAAACAAACCTTTCCCAATCAAAGTCAGGTACCAATTTAACAGAGCCTTGAAACCTGATAACCAGTGGACACTGGATCAGGAGTCCAGTGCATAACTGATTCTGCCATTATGCCACTGCCCCTCCTAGATATCAAGAGTACAAGTGATTCTGGTAGGAGGGTGACAGGCTTTTCTGCTTTAATTTTGTTTAATTAAAAAAAATATATATATTGTGACTTTTGTATTAAATATCCACAGATTTCAAAAAAAGATCTATGAGTATCCTGGAGTATTCAGAGCCCTGAGAGTCAACAGACATGGAACTGGGCTAGAAAAATGGCTGACAAGAATGTCAGTGGTAGACCTGAAATATGGAGTGTGATTAAAACAAGACGGGTGACAAAGGTGGTATATGTAAGATCTATATTCAGCTTAGTCACTTGCTATCAAAGTAACTACCCATCTTATGTGAGAAAGTGGGTGTTAAAAAAAAAAATATATATATATATATGCATAAGCTTTGATAAGACAACTGAAGAATAAAGTGTCAAAACAGAGGGGGGTGATAGAGAAGCATGCAAGAGGGTGCTTCTAGAAGGGGAGGAGGGGGAGGATCAGCATATGTCTAACCAGAAAGTCTAGGGAGAACGGGAAGGTGGAAGAAGCGATCTGGTTTCACTTTCAGCCATGATCTTCAGTTCAGCATCTCGGTTCTTTTTGTCTGATCTCTTTGACTTGCTTCATGTCCCAAGTGGTTGGAACACACACCCCCACCACCACCCTACCCCTTCTCTGTGTGGGTTAAAATCACGCCGGTCAGTGTGACAGTCTACAAGTTCCAGAGCAAAGATAAGTGATTTTTCTGTGAATTTGACTGATAATATGTCATCACGTTATAGTTTAATTACTGAATTATTATTGAATTATTGAGAGGGCTCAAAGCTGGTATACCACCAGGCAAAACCACGCAAAGACGGACGCTGAGCTTATACAATGTTTAGCAGCCACGGCATCACAAGAGAGGGGAGATGTATGGTGGAGCGCATGTGGGAAGTGTTCAAAACCAGTTGTTGAAATAATGCCGGTCAGTGTGACAGTCTACAAGTTCCAGAACAAAGATTGGTGATTTTTCTGTGTATTTGACTGATAATTTGTCATCGCGTTATTGTTTAATTATTGAATTATTACTGAATTAACATCACATAAGGAGCTGTAGTTGTGAACAAAATATGACCTTCTACATAATGATACCTAGATACACCCTTCCACCAGCTAAGAGGAGACAACCCGATGAAAATCCCCAATCCCACAGCTTTCATACAGTACCAAGGGGATGAATGGCTGTTGGGTTAAACAGTCACTAACTGTATGCAGTCTGGCCTTAGGGCGACACCAGGCTGACAGACTCCACACAGGTGGACATCCATTGGCCTTCCCTGATAAGAGGCTCTGTCAGGGCGACCAAATATATTCCCTCACCACATAGAACAACCCTTCTATGGATACTAACAAAACTGTCTCGCATGCACCTTGGGGATCAGCTGCATTGCACAAGACATAAATTCAGACCCCCAAAACCCCAAATCAGGTGCGACAAAAGAGGTGGGAAACAATGAAAAACAATTAAATAAAATTTGTGACATGATGTGTCTCAAATCTTGATTACACCAGGTGAAGGGAAATGAAGACAGATACATGAGAGAGACAGGAGACAGTACTCCTTGAACAACCTTGATCTTTACAGATCCTTCATTGATCCCATTGAAAAATTTGCTTCATCATTCCTCTGTACCCTTCTACTACTACTAGGCAAAAATGCACAGCCCTCTCTGTTAACACAGGAAAACCATCATATGTGCATCTGCAAAGCTTTATGATAAATGTACACACATTAAAATCAAATAGAAATAGGGGATGTTGTAGAGATCTGGCAAATGTCACTTCTGTCAACATCCATTAAAATCAATACAGAGAGGGCACATAATGTTGTTGTTGTTTTTTAAATTAAAGGAGATGACAACTGAAGATATGACTGAATTAGAATGTTTATGAAGAACTCATATTGTTCATGTTATGTTTTATAACTGGATTTTTCAGCACTGGAATGCTTTACCAGTTAAAGTGTTGCACCTACCCACAACACTTTGAAAAGTCTGCTCCAGAAAAGCAAAACAAAGTGTCACTTAGCTTTGATGACTAAAAGCCCATTCCTTTATAAATTTCTATTCCCCCAGAAAGTTTTATCAAGAAATATCAGAATGCAATGCAAACCATAGATGAAAGCATGGGTCGGGGTGGGGCGGGGCGGGGCGGGGCAGGGCATAAACAAGTAAAGTGATCAACAACAAGCCATTCTACAACTATTAATACCACTGCTAAAAATCAAATAACACAAGGATGTAACTGGACAGAAAACAGATGGCAAGCACAGCAGAGTGGATAATGGAGGAAACTTGTGACAAATTAAAGGTGCAAAAAAACAGACCCACCCCCACCCCTCAAAAAAAAAAAAAAAAAAAATCTGAACAGAATTTTACCAAACAATACAAATTTACCTGAAAGCTGCTGCCAGACCAATGGACTGAGGAAAAGCTGTTGCCCCCTTGCCTGGAGCATTGGCATCCCCTCTCAGGCATTCCGTGTCCCACTGGTAAGGTCCGATTCCCAGGCGAGGGATGGCGGGGGCCGGACCTCCATGAATCCCTGCTCCCCCTCTCCCCATCTGAAGCTGGATTTCCTCCAGCGACAAACGGGACACAAGGTCCTTGACGCGTTCTGACCACGGCAGCGACACATTTCGAAACGGAAAATCGTTGCCCTGGACAGAGAACTTGTGGGCGTTTTGGGCTGACGATGACCCACTTTCCCCGTTTTGCACGTAAAAGTGTCGAACCAAACCCAGTTCACGAGACCGAAACAAGTGTCCATGACAGACGACGTGACACAGGACTGCTGTGACAAGCCAAGCAAACGCCATGGGTCTCAGGCTGGCTAATTCTCCGAGTGCCAATCCTCTCATCCTTAAAACATATGTCGTTCGACTTTCCTCGAAGTTTAAGGTATACTGCAAATATTTTTTACCAAGTCATAAACTTTTCACCAAGTGCTCGCCGAGTGTTTGGGAAAAATAATGACGCTCTTCTGCTTGAGCAAGGGATATCAGGCACAAGGCACAAAGTCAGAACAAAAATGAGTTATTGCCCCTGCTTCCACCCACCCCGTGATGGGGGGTTGACGTTGAGAGAGAGAGAGAGAGAACGAACGAACGAACGAAAGAACGAAATTTTATTTTACGAGTGTATAGGAGTAAGCACAAAGTACTTGTTTACATCCAGCCCTCTGGGCAAGAATAATAATCGTGAAATAATAGAAAGAAGAAAAAAAAATATATATATATAAAGGAGCGAGAGTCAATTCACAACACCAACGTCAAAATTACACAAGCATGTGCAAACATAAACATAGAACTTATGTACAATACAATACCGCGATAGATGAATAACAACGAGGACAATAGGGTATGGGCGTGGTGGAGAGCGGAAGCCGTGACTTTTCAGACCGTGAACACGTACGAACTTGAATATGTTCAGGGAAGAATGGACAAGGGGAAGAGTGAAGAAGGTAGGGGAGGCTGACTGAACAGACGGAAAAAGTGACAGTGACAGTGGAGACAGACATAGAGAGAGACTGACAGGGGAGGAGAGAGGCGTATATATATTGACAATCTATACATGTCAGTTTGGAGAGAGAGAGAGAGAGAGAGAGAGAGAGAGAGAGAGAGTACGCTTGGCCGGTTTGGTAAGTGTGTACAAGTATGTATGTGAGTATGCCGCACTGATGACAGTACACAAAAACACTGACACACGCGCGCGCGCACACACACGCACACACACACACACACACACACACACACACACACACACACACACACACACGGGACGGAACATCGTGGACACGGCGGAACTTGAAAAACTTTTGTTCTGATCGGGGATTCGTTTTCGCCAGGTGAGATTTGCAGTCACCGCCCACAACAATTGTGTCAACACCAACACTTCACTCTCACTCACTCCCTCGACCGCTGGGGTCGTTGGGGGGACATGAGGAAGATGTCATAGCTCGCCACGCCGTTCTGTTGGCAGCTGTCGTGAGGAGATCTGGCATCGTCATTTTGGTCCATTCCTTGACGTTGTCAGACCAGCTTTTTTTCTGCCGCCCCCGTCTGCGCCCTCCCTCTACAGTCCCTTGCAGGATGGTTTTGGAGAGGGTGTTATGTCGTATGACGTGACCAAACCATGCCATCTTCCGTCGTTTGACAGTCGCCAGCAGTGGTTCTTGGGGCCCAACAAGGTTGCTGACCAGGTTCCGCACATAGTCATTGGTCTTGTGCTCCTTGTAGGAGATGTGTAGTAGTCTCCTCAAGCACCTGGTTTCGAATGCTTGGATTCTTCTTTCTGTTTCTGCCAACAGTGTCCATGTCTCACATCCATATAAGAGGATGGAGACCACCAGTGACTTGTAGAGCAGGAATTTTGTGTGGAATCTGATGTTACTCTTCCATACCCTGTTCAGTCTGGCCATCGCTGCCGTTGCAGAATTAATCCTATTTCGGATTTCTGCTGTGCAGGTGCCGTCTTTGGACAGGGTTGCTCCCAGGTACTTGAAGCTGGTCACTTCTTCCAAGGGCTCACCATTCATGGTTATGTTGGCACTGATGTTTGTTGTGCTGTTGACCATGACCTTTGACTTCTCTGTGCTGACCTCCATGCCGTAAGCACTTGCTCTTGTAGTGAGTCTGTTTGTTAGATCCTGGAGCTCGGTGTTAGTGCCCCCCATGAGGTCGATGTCGTCTGCGAATCGCAGATTGCAGACTGGCCTACCGCCAATGGTGATGGAGGTGTGGTGGTCTTCAAGGGCCTCCTGCATAATTCTCTCCAGAAAGATGTTGAAAAGTATTGGGGATAATAGGCATCCTTGCCTGACTCCGACTGTGGTCCGAAAGAACTGTCCTTGTTGATTGTTGAGGAGCACTGCGCTGCTGGAATGTTCGTAGAGGGCCTGGATGACTTGAATGAGCCCTTCATCAATGTTGAAGCCTCTCAGTACTTGCCAGAGGCCGCTGTGCCACACCCGATCGAATGCCTTCTTGAAGTCGATGAAGTTGTGAAAAATGTCCTTTTGGTGTTGTAGATGTTTTTCAATGAGGACTCGACAGTTGAATATTTGTTCGACAGTGCTCCGTCCTTTTCTAAAGCCTGCTTGTTCTTCTGATAGCAGCTCCTCAGCCTTGGATTTCAATCGGTTGAGGATGATGCGGAGCATGACTTTGCTTGGGTGGCTAATTAGACTGTAATTTTGACACTGCTTGAGGTTGCCCTTCTTGGGTAGGGGAATCACCAGCGATTGGGTCCATTCTGTTGGCCACTTCTTTTCTGTCCAGATCTTCTGACATAGCATTGTTAGTGCTTCTGTGGTCTCCTTTCCTCCGTACTTCAAAAGCTCAGATGGGACGTTGTCCACTCCTGGGGATTTCTCTGGCTTCAGACTCTGTATTGCAGCCTCAACCTCCTCCTTCAGTACTTGGAGATTTTCCTCACAGTCTGTGGATCGTGGGTTGTCCTGCAATATAGATGCCAACACTTCACCACAGCCTGTCTCCGCGAAGTTTCAGTATCAGTAGCTCAAGGAGGCGTCACTGCGTTCGGACAAATCCATATACGCTACACCACATCTGCCAAGCAGATGCCTGACCAGCAGCGTAACCCAACGCGCTTAGTCAGGCTTGGAGAAAAAAAGAAAAAAGAAAAAAAAGGTGAATAAATAATAGATAAGCTTACATAAATAAATAAATAAATAATTATAATATAAAAAAAAGTAGTAGTAATGATAAAAAAATAATAAGTAAAAAATAAATAAATAAATAAGACAACAATGATTATGAATAAGCAAATAAATGTAAAACATGAAGACACACATTCACACACACACCCACACATACATAACAGATATGCACCAAACATGCAGTTTCACAGATATGAAAGCACAGTCAAATACATATAAACGTACATGAGCTCCAACACACACACACACCACACACATGACCCTGCACTTCCTCTACCCCCTTCCTCCACCGTGACACTCATTTCTAGTCTACGTATCGCAGCTTCCACGGCTCATACACCTCCTCTACCCCCGTCCTCCACACACTCATTTCTAGTCAACCTATCGCGATTAATCGGGGGGGGGGGGGGGGGGGGGGTCGATTCACCACGAAGTAAACACGTTCCGGGTTGGCTGTGTTTGCCAACTGGCCAATGAATAAGCCCAAAAACCTCTCCCCACATCCGTCGGAAGTTGTGCTGGCGTCTGCATTGGGTTGGATTGAAAAGTTAGAAAGTTGAATGCAGGAGTTCCATCTTCTCTTATCACCGCGATTGTTGATCTCTCTTCCACTGTGTAAGGTTGGTGCTGTGTGCAGCTTTCTGCAACTGAATGCAAACTAATAATTATTACAGTTCGTTGTCATTTATTAGTTTGTCATAAGAACAACATCAAGGCTTGCTTTCTGTGCTTACTATGATTTGTGTGACTGTTTGCGTGGTGGGGGTGCGTGGTGGGGGTGGGGGTCATGCATTTTAAAGTTTCATGATTTATCTTTTTTTCGGTTTAAACAGTATTTTATTTGGAACATGTCACAATACAACACAGATATCGATGAACAGGACAACAAGAAAATCTTATATAAAGTCCTGTCCTGTCACATGTACATACTGAATATGTGACGGATGTCATCATAACTAGAAGACGTGAACATACATGAGTTTTGAACAAAACTAAGCTGAGATATAAATAAAGTGAAGAAAATGAATTTAAAAAAAACGAGTGGTGGAGGAAGAAGTCAATAGAGAGAGAACGAGAAGCATCAATAGTTGATTTACCTTTTCCATCCTGATACAAGGGCCACCTGTTCTTTTGTAAACAATGCCAAATTATGCACATGATTACCGTATGACTTCATCAGTATCAGTTAAGAACATGGACACATAATTAGAAGCTTACGTGCTTGATGTGCTAATGCATGGACTTTTAATTGATGAGAAGAGTGCCTATCCTCAACCGCTGTTAACTCCTGCCTGTGGTCAGTAAGGTTGTGGCTGTATGATGGTAAAGACACACTTTGAGATGCTACTGGTGGTTGGTGTTCAGCTCAATTAATACTACGATGCTTGATGCCTGTTGAGTTGTGAGGGGCGTCGAGTCAGTGTGTGTGTGTGTGTGTGTGTGTGTGTGTGAGTGAGTGAGTGAGTGTGTGCGCGTGCGCGCGCATATTTTTCTTCAGTTTAACGTCTATTTACTACGAATGCTGTTTGTGACAATAGCAAGAGGACCCTTTTCGATAGCCTCCCCAACATGCACCGTGATAGACCTCGTGCGCGCGCGCGCGCGCGTGTGTGTGTGTGTCAGTGTCAGTGCATGCGTGTGTGAGTGTGTGTGTGTGTGTGCGTGTGTGTGTGTGTGTGTTAGGGAGAGAAAGAGAGGGAGGAAAATTCAATCAGTGCAGAGGTCAAGCACGGTGCATGTAGGGGAGGCTATCGAAAAGGGTCCTCTTGCTATTGTCGTTGAGTTGGTCGCTTCGACTGACTGGATCGTTCGCAATTACCCATGCCTACCCTATCCCTAGAAATCACCTTTTTCTGTTTCTTTTGGTATCATTGTAGTGTCGTAAATGAAGGTCAGAGATAACTTGGTCTCTTGGACCATCCACTGAACTTCAGTTGTTCTCGAGCACCTCTAAAAAAGAAGTCCGCTTTAGCACGCACGAGCTAGCGGCGAGCGCCGCACACACACACACACACACACAGCGCGCGCGATCACCATATCCCTTTATCTCTTTTCTTTAAATCTTTCATTTCTTTGTGTCACGTCTTTCTGTCAGTCTGTTCATTCTTTCTTTCGTTCTTTCTTTCGCTTTAACGTTACCCGATCTACCTGTCTATTTCTCAGTCTTTTATGTTACCTATTCTTTTCTCCGGATCCTTCTCCACTCTCTCCGGCTCTTTCTTTCTCTCTTCTTACTCCTT
>NC_134881.1:30376388-30391388 GCF_041734735.1 Babylonia areolata
CATGCCATATTGGTAAAGATCGATCAATATTCACAGCTGAACTTATTGCTGTTCTTATGGCTTTAAATTATATTCTTGATCTTCCAGTTTGCCTTCTTCAAGTCTTATTTTGTGTTGATTCAAAATCTGTATTATAATTATGCTTTAAACTCATCAAATTGTAAGAACAAGTCCAAAATAATAATAGAAATAAGTCACATTGTACATCTTTGGAATTTGAGAGGAACACATATAACTTTTTGTTGGGTTCCTTCTCACCTTGGTCTCCTGCATAATGAATGGGCTGACAGGGCCTGCAAGAAAAGGTGCAAAACACCAACAGGGAACCACGGACCTTTATGTACATTTGTCTGTACAAGAGGGGTACTCCTTACTAGAAAAAGCATCATGGAGCAAAGTTAGGGAAGTATACCAGCAAAATGGCAAAGTTTTAAATAAAAGTATAAATAATATTCAACAACCGAAATCTGTCAATCGATCAAATACATTCAGTAATTTATTCAGATTAAGGCAAATTCAGGCATTATCAAACAGGATAAAGCTGAACGCTTTTATAACAAAGTTCAGCAGAGATGTTAAATGCATATGTGGAGAATCTATTTCAAGCAAACACATACTCTTTGAATGTCAGAGTCTGAAATCGTTTTTACCAGACTTCTCGGAAAATTCTTTTGAATGTATTTTTGACAATTTCAAGATGTTATCTGCTATTGCAGAAGGTTTGCTGCATAGTCCAATTGGACATTTGTTATAGTTACAGTTGTTTGATGTTAGCGTTTCCTTCTATATTGTGCCTTTGTCTCCCCTTTTAATGTCTTATTTTTTCCAGTGCTCTGTATCTTTCCCCACCTCCACCCGCCACACACATAATTTTATGCGCACACACACATACATACGTATCATTCATCACCCTCTGCCCAATACCGTTCCCACCTCCACGCTCCGCCCTCCCCCCCCCCCCCTTTTTTTTTTCTCCGTCTAATATCACTTGAAGCAGAAGACAAACTGAAGACTACTACTACTGCTACTACACACACACACACACACACACACACACACACACACACACACACACACACGGCATAAACACATCGAAACACACATTCACATACGACGGACAGCGAACCTTTGTGATAAGGAACCCCTACTGAGCGAGCCCTTGTGATGGAACCCTACAGGGCACTGAAGCGTGGGTGGGAGGGTGTGCCATGCAGTGTTGTTCTCCCGTCAGGTCTTCCTGACAGTGGAGTCACTCGCGACTGACGACGATTTCGTCGAGTCAAACGGCCTTAATTAAGGTCAACTTGTTTCGTGCTGTGGTGGGTACAGGCCTGCTAGTGCCTGAACGCAGAAGATCAAATACGCACGTTAAAGATCCTGTGATTCATGTCAGCGTTCGGTGGGTTATGGAAACAAGAACATACCCAGCATGCACACCCCCGAAAGCGGAGTATGGCTGCCTACATGGCGGGGTAAAAACGGTCATACACGTAAAAGCCCACTCGTGTGCATACGAGTGAACGTGGGAGTTGCAGCCCACGAACGAAGAAGAAGGTGGTGGGGTTTGTTGTGTTGTAGGATCATGTTTGGTGGTTCGGTTTGTTGTGTTGTAGGCTGTCATATATGTTGTTTGGTGGTTTGGTTTGTTGTGTTGTATACGGTCATATATGTTGTTTGGTGGTTTGGTTTGTTGTGTTGTAGGGTCATATATGTTGTTTGGTGGTTTGGTTTGTTGTGTTGTAGGATCATGTTTGGTGGTTTGGTTTGTTGTGTTGTATACTGTCATATATGTTGTTTGGTGGTTTGGTTTGTTGTGTTGTAGGGTCATATATGTTGTTTGGTGGTGGGGTTTGTTGTGTTGTGGGGTCATATATGTTGTTTGGTGGTGGGGTTTGTTGTGGGGTCATATATGTTGTTTAGTGGTGGGGTTTGTTGTGTTGTGGGGTCATATATGTTGTTTAGTGGTGGGGTTTGTTGTGTTGTGGGGTCATATATGTTGTTTGGTGGTTTGGTTTGTTGTGTTGTAGGGTCATATATGTTGTTTGGTGGTGGGGTTTGTTGTGTTGTGGGGTCATATATGTTGTTAAGTGGTGGGGTTTGTTGTGTTGTGGGGTCATATATGTTGTTTGGTGGTGGGGTTTGTTGTGTTGTGGGGTCATATATATTGTTTAGTGGTGGGGTTTGTTGTGTTGTGGGGTCATATATGTTGTTTAGTGGTGGGGTTTGTTGTGTTGTGGGGTCATATATGTTGTTTAGTGGTGGGGTTTGTTGTGTTGTGGGGTCACATATGTTGTTGGTGGTGGGGGGTTTCTTGTGTTGTGGGGTCATATGTTGTTTAGTGGTTTGGTTTGTTGTGTTGTGGGGTCACATATGTTGTTTGGTAGTAGGGTTTGCTGTGTTCTGGTGTCATATAATATGTTGTTTGGTGGTGGGGGAAGTTTTGTTGTGTTGTGGGTCATATATGTTGTTTGGTGGTGGGGGTGGGGAGGATGGGGGGTTAATTCTGTGTGATTTGTTCTTCCATCGGGATTGTAGTTCTGTGTTGTCTGGGGTGTCGTTTGCTTTTTTTTTTTCTTTTTTTTTTTTTTTAGGGGGGTTGTGGTGGCATGGCCTGTAGGGTTGGGTGTTGTTCTAAAGAGGTTGTGTTTGGTTGTTCTGTGGGGTCGTCTGTTTGTTGTGTTGTGGTCGTTGTGTTGTGTTGTGGTAGTGTTGAAGTGGGGTTTTGTGGGGGGGGGGGGGGGGGGGGGGGGGGGGGGGGGGGGGGGGGGGGGGGGTGGGGGGGGGGGGGGGGTTTGGTTTGTTGTTTTGTGTGGGCTGTGTGTATTTGCTGCTGTCTTTTATTTAGTTGTTGTGTGGTGGTGGTGGTGGTTGTGGTGATGGTGGTGGTGGTGGTGGTGGTGGTGATGGTGGTGGTGGTGGTGATGGTGTTGGTAGTAGTGTCGTGGGGTTGGTGGTGGCGGCGGTTGTTGTTGTGGGGGTGGTGGTGGTGGTAGCTTGTAGTGGTGGTGGTGCTGGTGGTGGTGGCGATGATGTTTGTGGTGTTGTTGTAGTTGGTGGTGGTGGTGGTGTTAGTGATGGTGGTGTTGGTGTTAGTGGTTTTGTGGGGTTGGAGGCAAAGCAGATAACAGTCCGGGAAAAGGAAGACCTGGGGCCTTATGCACGACGCGCGCCTACCGTTTAGGCGTGCGACTAAATGACGTATTTCCGGTAATCCGAGCAAAGTCGGTATGCATGACCCATGCCCGGCATTTAGTCGCTTGTTTAGACGCGCCTAACATAGGCGCGTTGAGAGGGTGGTCTAGGCTGCGACTAAACATGGCTGCCTTCGTTTACTTTCAGTTTCGCAATCGTCGAATGCTGAGAAGAAACAGACTTTTTCGAGACAGAACACATCCTTTGGAAGTGTTTGATGATGTAGAAGTTCTAAGAAAGTTCAGGTTGCCTCGACAAGCCATTCTTGACTTGACGGACTCGGTGGCTGACGAATTACAGTATTATTACCGAAGGCGTGGGTCGCTCACTCCAGTTTTGCAAGTGTGCCTTGCTTTGCGTTTCTACGCCACAGGGACTTTTCAGGATGTTGTGGCTGAAATGATAGGTGTGGATCAGTCCACAGTGTCTAGAACTATTTCGCGAGTGACGGACACATTTTTAACACAGCTGAATCAGTACGTGAGGATGCCAGATGAGAGGGAAGCTGAAGACACAAAAGTGAAATTTTACCTGATGCAACGCATCCCCAATGTTGTTGGATGCATTGACGGAACACATGTGCGCATCCAGGCTCCATCCGAAAACGAGCATGAGTTCGTGAACAGGAAGAACTTTCATTCAATAAATGTACAGGTAAGCACTGTGTGTGTATATTTGTGTGTACTGTGTGTGTGTGTGTGTGTGTGTGTGTGTGCAATCAATGTGTTTGATTTTGCTAAGTACTTATTCTCTGCAATGATCTGATTATATCTAACAATGTTTCTATTTCTCAGTAATTTGTGTCATTATTATAATACATTGCTACATGCTAGTTTCCTTTTAACCTGGTATTGGGCATATATGTGTTTGAGTGTGTGTGTTTGAACACAGATGTATTGTGTTGTTGGCCTCTTAGTCTTACTTATAATTTTATTGTTATTTTTATCACCCCATGTTTGTGTATGCATGAATGTGGGCATGTTTAGGTGCATGTGTGTGTGGTCGCGCTCTTGTGTGTGTGTGTGTGTGTGTGTGTGTGTGCTTGCTTGAAAGTGTAGGAATTAGCCTGTGAAATATTTGTAAAATTTTATATGATTCAATGCAGAGCTGTGTGTATGATTACTTCACATTAATTTTATAGTGTTATGTTTTTGAGGTTGTGTTCTTGCTTTTATTCGTTTAAGGTCACATGCCACAAGATGAATTTATATGGTTTGATAAATATTCAACTAATGTAGTAATGATCAGCTTTTTACTAAAGCCCTGGTTAAGGTGTATATCAGATACCAATATGAAGAAATTGATGGTCTGGCAGAAAAGGAAGTCTCATGTACTGCTGTGATGATAGAAAACAGACAGTATTTCAAAAGCATTTAAAATGGACTATTATTGTCTTGTGATATAAGATTGTGTTTTCAAAATTCTAGATAATCAAAATACAGTAGAGTACTAAAACCCTGTTAACTCAAACGCAGTAGGGACTGACTTTGAGATTTGAGCTAACAGGGTATTTGAGTAAAAGGTGCTTTCGAAAAGATTAAACTTAAACAGCAAAAATCGGGACCCAGAAACTTATTTTGAACAACAAAGTGATTTTTGGTAAGGGTTGATTGAGCAAACAGGGTTTTACTGTACTTTATATGTCTCTGTAATCTTAAGGAATGTTTGTAGCACCACCATATGGCATACAACAAAAATCATAATTAATAAACATAGAATTTAATTACAATAATCAACATTAATAGGCATACAATGTTCACCCCAACATTCATATATTTACTCACACACACAGACATTTATGCACACACATACATACCACATGCAAACACACACACAAAGAGAAAACCAGACATGCACTCACACACATATGCACACTCATAAATCATCAGACAAGATACAGACTCAGTCAGGCATTGTTTGCAATTGAAGATTATTTTATTACAGATTGAAAATATACAGATACATAAACTACCTATTCATTCTACCACCAATCATTTTCGTCACCAAAAACCCTGTTAACTATGATTGAGAAACAAACAAAAAACTGTTTACAGTACATCACTACATGTACTGACTTGAGACAGTGTCAGCTGTATAACAGTATATATATTGAAACATCACACAAGCACAATAACACATATCCTAAAAGACACAGACATCCTACAAATACAGTACAAAGACTTGAGACAGAGAATGACACAAAGATTAAACAAAGACATAGACATCCTACTATCATGAAAATAATGTATGTCTATTTCAAGTATTTGTACATGTGTTTCAGGTGGTCTGTGACGCTGACCTGAAATTCATCAATGTGGTGGCAAGATGGCCTGGCTCCGTACATGATTCTCGAATCCTGAGACAGTCGCACCTGTTTGCTGACTTTGAAGGACCTACGCCTTCAGTCGATGGTGTGCTTCTTGGTGACAGCGGCTACATGCTTCGACCATGGCTACTGACCCCAGTGCTTCATCCCACAACACGAGAAGAAAGACGCTACAACTTTGCACACAGCTCTACACGCACTACCATTGAACGCTGCATTGGTGTGGCCAAGCAAAGATGGCAGTGTCTCCGTGTTGGTCTGCGTGTGAAACCAGAGAAGGCTTGCAAGATTATTGCCGTCTGCTTCATGCTGCACAATCGGGCAAGACTTCTCAACATCCCCGATGTAGCAGACGTGGCAGATGACCAAGACGTGGCAGATGACCATGATGTCCCAAACAATGATCCTGACTTTGATGGTGAAGTGGCCGAACGACCAGCAGTGGGTGAACGAGCACGTGTTGCAGCAGGACAAGCAGCAAGACGCAGAATCATCAATGGTCTGGTATAACAAGACAAGGCCTATACATCTAAGGTCCGTGCGTGTGCACAAGCATATCATCGTGCAAGCACATTAAGTCCCACCCCACCTTTCAGAAAGAATGACAAACAAAAGGTAAAATCACATGGAAACAAATCGCAAGACGTGACGAACAAAATGCATGTCGCAGTGGAGATGGATGACACAAAAACAAAGCTTGAACAGCGCATTGGGTGAAGAACAGCCATCAGCAATTAATGAAATGACATTAAAATGGATTGCCAAGAAATTAATACAAATATTATAATGTACACAATCATGTCAACATTTTTATCATACTAAATAGCGAAAAAAAAAAAAATATATATATATAGGAAGGTACTGGATACATGTGTCTACACAGAGAGACAGGGAATGGGAGAGTGAAAACAGTTGTAGGGCCTATTATTGATTTTGCTGGTGGGCTCTCAGTTGGGCGATTTCCAAATCAGTTTTTATTTTGAGAGCCTCGCACAGAGCTTGCTTAGCTTTGTTCTTTTCTACTTGTGACCTGTTTTTTTCTATTGCTGACTTTAGCCACTCTGCTGTCAGTATAGACTCCTCGTCTTCCATGAATTGGATAAATGAAGTACTAATTTTCCGTTTCTTTGTAGGCTGTGCAGAAGTGTGTGCAGGCATGGGTCTGTCTGCTTCAGCTTGCTGCACATGTGATGGTGTAGGTGTCGATGCCTTGTTGTAGGATGTAGAAAGTGCAGATGTGAATGATGCAGATGGTGTAGATGTAGGTGTTGATGCCCTGTATGATGCAGATGGTGTAGGTGCAGGTGCATCAAGGAGTTCCCAGGCCATTGCTGAATCATTGGCAGTTCCTTCGAGGGTCTCCTCCCCTGTAACAAAAATAACATGTTGTATTAGATGTGTTTAACAATTAAGCAACATTAATCAATATTTCTGCCAATATCATACACAGGCTTCCCCCTCCTCACCGATAAGGCTGGGTGCTCCACGACCTGCAAATGAGGAATTAATGAAAAAAACCCTCAGTGTCTGGAGAGTAAATGTGGATACGATTGTCATAATGTGGAGTATGAAATAGGGGTAATGTTTCTTTCCCCTAAGCAGATGTTGCTCCCTGCAAACTTGCATGCTTTGAAAATGCTGGGCAGTCCCGTCAACTTCTGTCTGGAGCTGTATTCTCATGGCCACCATCACCTCCAAAAGAATGTGTAGTGTGCTCACGAACAAATAAAAATAATGTTGCCGATATCTTTATAGTTCAAGAAATATGATTTTGTATAGACTAAGAAATTTCTTCCTTAGCACCCTTGTCACAGAAAACAAATAGCAAATGCCTAATTCTGCAGTACTGCGT
The DNA here is from genome assembly GCF_041734735.1 of Babylonia areolata. Lineage (NCBI taxonomy): Eukaryota > Metazoa > Mollusca > Gastropoda > Neogastropoda > Buccinidae > Babylonia > Babylonia areolata. The sequence continues at coordinate 30,383,759 of NC_134881.1, forward strand.
TGTACAGTACAAACCTATGGCATATGATACATATACATGTATAAAATATGTGCTCTGTGTATGTGTGTGTGTGTGTGTGAGTGTTGATTGCTCTGTGTGTGTATTGGTGGGTAAACATGTGGAGTATTAATGTTATTATTTATATATATTATTATATGTTGTGTGGCACCACAATCATTTTTATTTTCTCAATGTGGATGGAGCTACTGGTTGTCAAACTAATTGTAATGATGTTATTCTTACTTATACATGGCTGTCTGTTTCTATGTCTCTCTACCTCTCTCTTTTATTGAAATGCAAGGTATCATATTTGTTACAAATACCTTCATTATCTGTAGCCGGCGCTGCATTGATTCTGGCAGGCAATGACTTGACAACCCCTGCAAAAAAACAAAACAATGATATATGGTGTTACATAATAATCATACTGCAACATAAGTGCAAGTGTATTAACATACGCATAAAAGAAGGGAAATGTTTCAAGTATATGGTGCTTATGATATGAAAATTGAATACATTCAAACAATATTAATAATGAGTCCTATAAGATAAGAAAAAAATTAAAACAGCTTCAGACCACATACACCATTACATTAAGGTGACACAAAAAAATGAAAGAAGAAGCAAATAATACTTTGTTAGAGTTAATACATGTTCAAGTGTACTATCTTGCCTGATATATAAGTGAGTCTGAGTGCATATGTGTCATTGAATGTGTGTACTGTGTGTGCGTGCATGTGTGTATGCATATGTGTCTGTGTATGTAGATGTTGGGGGCAGGGTGAGGGGGGGGGGGGGTGCAGATACATGATTACTAGTCTCACATGGCTTACACTGTTCCTTTAAACAGTTTTATTTTACAGTTAATACAATTATTTTCAAAAATAATTATTGTTAGAGTTAAAACCTGTTTAAGTGTGTATCTTGCCAGATGATATATGAGTGAACCTGTTTAAATGTATCTGATCTTGCCTGATGATATATTATATGAGTGCGTGTGTGTATCTATGGATGCATGTATGTATGTGTGCATGTTTATGTATAATATACTATAAATGCGTGTGTGTGTTATCACAAAGGCCTAATTTTGAGGAAATAATGCCTAGGTGAAAAATATGTGCTTTGTATGTGTGTGTTGTGTAGAAAGTGTGTGTACATGGTGTGTGTGGGTTCACATGTGTAATAATTATTTTTGCTTATATGTAATGTTGTTCTGTTTATATTGTCATGTGGCACCACAAAAATTTTTCTTCACAATGTGGATGGAGCTATTGGTAGTCGAAATGATTTCAGTTATATTGTTATTCAAATATTTACCTTCATCTTTTTTAGCTGATGGTGCAGTGATACCAGCAGGCAACGACTCGGCAACATCTGCAAAAGTAAAGTAGTAGTAGTAGTAGGGAAGGGGACCAAATAACCGCGAGGCTTTATGCAGTCCCATCAGAAATATTTTGTAAATTACATATATTAGTTTGTCTAGGGTCATGAATGGTGCAATTTTCCTAATATCTTAGTCCTAGCTTCTAAATAATTATTTAAATTTTGCATTTTCATCAAGACGATTTTCCCTGGGGCCAAGGTTACTGTGATTGTTGACTTTAGCCTTAACTCTCAGGGTACATTAAAATGTTGTCACTGCAATGCAGATGTTTTGTGGGGACTATCTACAGCAATGATAAGCTCCTTGCATAACAACTTGCACCCTCTGGATACAGAGGGAAAATCCCCTGAAGTCGAGTGTGGCTGCCTACATGGCGGCCGCAGGGTAAATGAAAACTGTCGTACATGTAATCCTCTCACCCTTTGCATTTATAAGGTGACCCTGGGAGTGTTCAGCCCAGGAACGTAACAACAACAACAAATCAAGACGATTTTTTAATGTTTAAATTGGGTGCACATTTTATGTGCTCAGACAATTCATTCCAATTATTAGCAACTTTGTTAGTCGAACAGTTTTTTCTTGTGTTTGTACGACAGTGCTTAATATAAATTTTAACAACAGTCCTTCTTGTACTTTTTTTTTTGTAGTATCATAGTAGGGTAAAATTATCCCACGATAAATCTGTAATTTTGTGTAAAACCATGAAAACTTATACATGTCTCAATAAGATCCCCTCGAATTCTCTCTCCTTTCAGAGAATGTATTTTAAGGTATGATAGTCTCTCACAAAAAGTCTGCATTTTTTAACAAGCCTTGTAGCCCTACGCTGAACTCTTTCAATGGCTTTCGACTGATATTGATATTTAGCCTTTATGGACACCATATAGCATTACCATATTCCAAGTGTAGTCTAACCAGCGCTTTATATAATTTATTAAATATATTAAGATCAATATGAATAAATGTCCTTTTAGTAAGTCATTTGCTTTGCTTATGCTTTCTTGGATGTGCCTATCAAAAGACATATATGATATAAACAGTGACATGGTATTACATAATAATTATTCTGCAAGTTTAACTATTATGAATATGAGGATGGAAATGTTTGTCATTTTGTGGTTCTGAAATGAAATATTTGTCATTTTGTGGTTCTAAGATGGAAATTGATTACATTTGTACAATAAAACAGCTTCAAACTGCACACGTGTGCATGTGTGGGTGCATGCATGTATGCATATTAGATTGTGTGACATATGTCTGCTGTGTGTCTGTCTGTATGATTCTTGGAGAAGGGAGGGGGGGGGGGGGTGATTTTGTGTCTATGTGGTTGTTGAGGGATGGCACATACATCATTATTAGTCTCACATGGTTTACACAAGTTTACACTACTTTTTTTTTTTATACTTACCATTAATATTTGTGACAATAATTATTGGTACAGTTAATAGATGTTAAGTTTGTATCTTGACTGATCCATGCTCAGACTAGATACCGGTTTAAACTCTAATTCAGGCTAATCGGAAGTAATGTGACTTTCCTGATATCACACCACCACTCATCCATTGCCGTGCTTCGTCTTCCAGCTTGGGACTATCAATAATGTTTTTACAATTAAAAGAAAAAAAAACCACCCACCTGTAATACCGCTGACTAGGCTGGTATTCTCCCCAAGGATCTGTGCTATCAGCTCGTCATACGGGGTGGTTGGTGCCGGCTTGCCTCCTCCAGTCTGGCTTGCATGGTTTTTGTGATGCAGAAAAGTGGATTTTACATCCCTCCATCGTTTTTTGCACGCACGTGCATCGCGATTCTGCCCAGCAGTCGCGTTAACTTTATTAACTATACTCGCCCAAAGTCTGTTCTTTTGGGCGAGAGTGATCGCATTGCTCAGCTTGGAAAACAACATTTCCTGCCCTATGGCTATCTCGCCAAGCAAGGCAAGAGTTTCCTTTTCTCCCCAATTCGACGATCGCTTGCTTTCGGCCATGTTCTCTTTACAACTACCGCGCAGGCGCAAAGGGGGGGTTTCCCCAAGTTTGTGAATGACGTCACTGAAGTTGGTTGGCCTAGGCAGTCGCGGGGCAAGTTACGGATGGTGCATAGCGACTTGGCCCAGCTCAGTCACGCGACTAGGTAGGCGCGTCTAAAACTTAGGCTGCGCCTAGCACAGGTAAAAGGCCCCACGCCGGTGTCTCCAATATATGACAAACACTGCCACCAAACCCTCTCACGCTGTCTGTGGCGCGGTTTGTGCTGTGGTGTGCGTTCCCAAAAGCTCACCGGTAGCGCATTGGTTTTGTAATCGCTTGCGGGGTGCGCAGGTTTTGAGGTTCTTTTCCAGTCTCTAGTCAACTGTTCTCCCGTTGCGACATTCATATTGCTGTCATCTTTCGTTCTCCCTGCTGTAGACAGCTCTGTGTGTTCACTGTGTCGTCACAGACTACAACAATGGAAGTAAGTCATTTGTTTGGTTCTTCTTTGTTTCCGATCCACCTGCAGGGCACTTTCTCTTTCATTTGCAAGAGGCGGTAGTCTCTCTCTCTCTCTCTCTATATATATATATCCATGAGACAAAAATCACATGTAAACACAAGTCAAACTAGCTAAGGCGAACAAGAAATTTAAAAGCAAATTCTCTGTGTCTACATTTTCACCGTCTGATTTCATTGACTGTTACTCACGGTGCCATTTGCATTGCTTGGTTCTAACTTTTTGACAGTTACACGTGACTAAATGCCTACGGTTGACCGAACTACGCCATTGGTCAGTTCCGCTGATACTACACACAGTTAGTAGCGGGTTACGACCATACTAGGCTCTTCCGTCCGAGCAATGCAACTGGCTCCAGATCTGTGTACTTAAAGAAATGAAAAAATGTGACTTGAAATGTCTGTAATGTTGCACTGACCCCACTGACCTATAAACATGGACTGGGAATGCCGCTGTGTGCGCCTTGCAGTCACTTGACGCCAACCAGAGGCACTAAACTTAGCGAGATGAATCACTCAGCGCTTCGCGTGAAGCCGCCGCGCGAGCAGCTCTCGCCCGGAAATAGTATGCGCCCTCAAGCGGCCAGACAGTTACGGCAGCAGAGGAAATGGCTTGGTGTTCTGCTGTAAACTGCAAAAACTCGCGCAAAAAAGGATGGACATTGTTCCGATTTCCCAAAGATGAAGACAGGTAAGCGTTTCATGATTTTGTTTAATGAAGTATCGTGTTGATATGGACATTTATGTCGTTATTACATTCGTTAATCAGAGCTTTGTTTAGCCGAGTGTGCAAAGTGAAAGTAGTTTTCAGCAAAACCGAAAGTAGAGCTGTGAAAGGTATCCGTGACGTTTTGTGATTGTGACTTTGGGTCTGGGACAGACAACATTAGAGCGGCATCAAAACTGAACCCAAAATAAGGCACTGTTTTAGTGATTAGAACCATAGTGATGCATTGATATAATTATGCAACACTGAATGTGTTGCTATGGTTGTAGTGTAGTGGTTATGGTAGACTGCTCAGCTAGCAGTCATAGTAATAGTAATCACTACTTGCAGTAGACGCCAGTCAAATCTTTCTAGTAATCAGTAATCACTCAGTTTAGCAGGAATGGCAGTAATAGTAGAAGCAGTTGCAGGAGCAGCAGCAACAGCAGCAGTAGTAGCAGCACCAGCTTTGTCATCATCATCATCATCTTCATCATCATCAGTAGTAGTTGTTGTTGTCGTGGTAGTAGTAATAGTACTGAGAAGGATGAAGAGAACAACTGAGGATGAAATGATACCAGTTTCTATAAATTGAAAACTGAATGAAAATAAATATTGAAATGCTATATTGCTTTTTTTGTACAGATGCAAAAAGTGGGTTCAGAACACCAGGCGAGCTGATCTACAGGGAAAAACCAGCGAGTACCTGTACACTAACTGCAAACTTTGCTCTGAACATTTTGAGCCAAATCAGTTTATGAAACCCAGTGCGGAAAAATTGAGTCGTGTGTGGAATGCTGTCCCCACATTGTTCAACATTCCAAATCCACCACCTAAAGTCACAACAAAAAGAAAAATGCCCTGTCGACAGGATCACCCTGCAAGTTCCAAAAAAGCCAGAACCAGCCATGAATCACAGGAAAAAGCAGGTAATTTAATTTACTGTATATATTTGTATGTTTTTAAATTGCTGTAGCTTTTATATGTACAAGTATTTTGATATAATTATATCAGACTTGTTATCTCTGCGATAATATTATTTAGAACTGTGTATATCACATTGTGTGGGGTGTGGATGAGGAGAGTGAAAAGATAAAACATAAATGAACATATATGTCATTATTTCTGTCGCCTTGTCAGTGTGTGTCTCTCTCTCTCTCTCTCTCTCTCTCTCTCTCTCTTTGCTGTATCTCTTTTAAAACCTATGGAGAATCTGCAAAATTATGTCGATAACCCACGTATTTATTTTGGGGGACATGCCGCAGACAGTCAACATACGCACATGCTTTTTCTGTGTTGCTTCTCCTTTGCGCCTGGCTGCTATCTACTGTCTGGGGGAAGGGAGAGGGTGGTGAGGGACGCGGCGCGCCGCGAGCGAGCGAGGCTTCAGTTTTGCACATAGGGGAAAGAAGGGAGTGTGCCCTCTCCCTCATTCTACACTCTCTGCGCCAACTGAGCGAGCGAGCCGCGGCCATTTTGGACACCTCTTATGGATACTTGTCTAATCCTACCTCAGTCTTGAAAAGACTGTGCGTGCGCCCGCGTGTGTGTTTACGCGCGTCTGAGTGCCTGTTTGTGTTTGTATGCATGCATGCATGCGTGTGTGTGTGACTGTCTGTGTGTGTGTGACTATGTGTGTGTGTGACTGTGTGTGTGTGTGTGTGTGTGAGCTTCAAAATGAGTCACGGCAGAGGATGGAGGTAAGAAAAAGTATAACGGGAATATATTCATATTTTTATTGTGTTCTCGCATTATAATATATACAGTCCCCCCCCCCCACCCCTCCCACACACACAGTCACACACACACATATACACACACAGTCACAAACACAGAGTCACACACACACAGACGCACGCACACGCATGCACACACGCGCGCGCGCGCGTTCACACACAAACAGACACAAAATTTCCAATTATAATATTTGACCATCAAAAAAATTGACCAAATTTCAGTTCAGTGAATTAACTGTCAGAAAAATATCTTTTTTTTCTAATTTGCATGTTTCCTAAATAACTGTAGCAAAGGAATGTGTAATAAGATGACAACAAACAAACGAAATCTCCAGTCTTCAGATGACAACAAACGAAATCTTTTCGCAAAACCTTTTTCTAAAAAAAAAATACACATACTTCTCAAGAGTATTATAACATTACACTCAAAGAAAAAATGCGATTCAGAGTCAATTTCATAAATGCACATAGGACAAGGAATTTTCGACATACATCAGTACAAAGAACCAAAACAGAATCAGACAGCACAAGTCAAACAGAACAAGTTCGAGCCCCAACCTTATGTCATGGGTATGCACCATGAAAACGGATGACTGTGTGTATGTTCTTCTGGGTAAAGGACGCCATAGAAGGCACAGTGAATTAACAGATTGTAGCATCACAATGTACCAGAAAGATTGACACAAGGTGAAGAATTGTCAGGTGCATTTGCACATGCATGTCTCTAGGACAGACGTTACTGGTTTTTGAAGAGAACAAGTTTGTTCATTTGCTTTCTAATATATTTTCCCGTGATGAGAGAATTGTGTTGTTTGGCAACACTTGTTCCAGGGGCCCCCGTTTCAGGTTGGGACGATGTAGATGAAGATGGAGATGAAGACATGGGCATCGACGACTCAGTTGTCAAGTTTCTTGAATCTGGATTTTTCCGTGGTTTCACCTCCTGAAACAGAGTTATGACCAGTTATGATTTCTATACAATGATATAGTGTCTACAAATTACTTTAAAACTGAAACATACCACTAGAACCACTAAAATGTTCCATCTTTAAACAGCTGTTTTTAGAGCTCGTCTGTGTTTATTGACATGTGTGTATCGTCAAAGCAGGATGATGATAATAAAATTTATTGCTTAGGATCCCCCAATCCATTCCGTCCTCGCTCTTCCCTCCCTCCTCCCACCACCCACACAAACACAATTATGCATGCATACACATGAACACACACACACACACGCGCGCGTGTGCACACGCACACATGCACGGACAATCACACAGTGACACACACACACACACACACACACACACACACACAC
>NC_134881.1:30396388-30431388 GCF_041734735.1 Babylonia areolata
TCGGACTAAGAGGCAAGATTGCACTGTCTCTCAGTGCTGCAGCTTTGGGAGCTAGTTGGCCTTTGGGGAGAGCATCCCAACGCCGAGTGTCATGAAGCCCGCTTGGCCGAGATCAATGGGACGTAACTTAGGCAAGACGCTCTCCGGTCAGGACAACAGTTGTCTCCTCTGATGGTCACTGAGTCGAACACGATAGGCTATGATGCTTTGCTTACCCACGTGAACATGCAAATGATTTTTTTTTTTTTTTTTTAAGAAGAAGAAATGAATGAATAGAAAGATTAATAATAATAATTATAATAACCATCATCATAACAATAAAACTTGTTTTGCCTGTTGCAGAGAAGTTGAAAACTAATGAATAATTAATGAATAAATAAATAGATAAATAAACGATAATAATAATGATGTTAACAATAAAATAATATCAATACTAATGACAATAATGTTAATAACAATAATAATAGTATTGATAATAATGATGATAGTAATAATGATAATAATAATAAAACACTTTTTTTCCTCAGTGTTGCAGAGAGGTTGAAAAATAACGAATAAATGAATAGATGTAAGATCGACAAATAAATAATATCAATAATGATAACAACAACAATAATATCAATAATAATGATGTTGATAATAATAACACTTTTTTTCCTGTTGCAGAGAGGTTGAAAAATAATAAATGAATGAATAAATAGATAGATAAATAAACGAATTTATAATAATAATAATGACAATGACAATGATGATAATAATAATATTAATAAGAATAGTAGTATAGCAGGCCTCCTTCAGTCATGGCTGACCATAGATAGAGTATATCCGACCTAATATCTAACTGGGCTGTCTGCTTGGACCAAGCAGCGTCGCCTGTGACTGTAGAAACCGATGCGAGAGAGACAGTCTCTGTCGCAGCGGTCACATGTGTAAGCTGTGCTGGTCTGTTGGCTGCCGTCCCTTTTCTGCGAGCTCGCTTTTCTGCTGCAGTAGCTGACAGTTTGTCCTCACAAATCCGTAGCTGATTCTTGAGAGTGCTTCTCCAGCTGTTGCGGTCATCTGCAAGGTCCTCCCAGGACTCAATGTTGATCTCAAGCGCCTTCACGTCACGTTTGCAAACGTCTTTGTATCTCAGCTGTGGGCGGCCGATGCTTCTCTGCCCCGTGGCGAGTTCTCCATAAAGGATGTCTTTTGGGATGCGACCGTTTCCATGCGGCGAACGTGGCCCAGCCAGCGCAGCCGACGCTGTCTCAGCATGGTATACATGGTCGGGAGGCCAGCGTGAGTCAGGACTTCGGCGTTCAGTTTGTCACCTTGTCTTGCCAGGAGATGCCGAGTATGCGCCATAGGCTTTTCAGGTGGAATGTATTGAGCCTTTTCTCCTGACGAGCATGTGTGGTCCACGTCTCACTTCCATACAGCAAGGTGCTGAGTACGCAGGCGTTGTATACGGCCATCTTTGTCTTCGTGGTCAGCTTGGGATTTGTCCACACTCATTGTGTGAGGCGGGCTAGCGTTGTGGCTGCCTTCCCGATCCTCTTGTTATGATGATAAAAGTAATAGTAATAATGATAGTAATGATAGTAATAATGATAATAACAATAATGTTACAACAACAACAACAATAATAATAATAATAATAATAATAATAACACTTTTTTCTTGTTGCAGAGAGAGGTTTGAAAAATAATGAATAAATGAATAGATAAATAAATAATATTGATAATAATAATGATAACAATAACAATAATGTTAATAATGATGATGATGATGATGATGATGATAATAATAATAGCAACAATACTTTATTTCCCTGTTGCAGAGAGGTTGCGCGAACTTAGACCTAACCTTCGTCCGAGTCAGCGGCACCTGATGCTGTGCCAGCAATGTCAGGCGGTGCCCTACGTGGCGCAGGTGAACCAGTGTGGTCACCGGCTTTGTTGGACCTGTCTTCTGACAACAGGCGTCAGGGCTTGTCCTTGGTGTGGCCAGCGGCAGAACCAGCTGCCGTGATTCTGATCAGTCCGCGGGGAAAGGAAGCCAGTGTCTCAGAACATCACAGACAGACACTGCATGGAATACACCCTCTTTGCGTGTGTGTGTGTGTGTGTGGGGTGGGGGGGGGGGCAGGGGGGGGGGGGGGCGGAGGGGGTCTATGTGAGTATGCGTGCCTACATGCGTGTGTGTGTGATTTGTATTGATCACACGCTGCCGACTGAGATTTATCTAAAATGTAATTTGTCAGTTGACTGGAGATTAATTTCATCATTTTATCATGAAGTGTCCTCATTATGTTGTCAGGGAGCGAAATGCACGATTTTTGTGTGCTCCCTTCTGATTGGTCGGACAGGAGAGTCGGAAGTTGGGATGAGGAGTAAACGGTTCAACTTTTTGGTCTTTTATTGTAATGTCTAGATCTAAAGTGATGTTGAATTTTTGAAGTAGGTTATGAATGAACTGAATGAGAGAGCGTTAGGCCTGTGGTAAGAATGTGTTCGTGATTATATTAGTTGTGGGAAAGGGGTTCCGGGAGAATAATTTGTCAGTTCTTTTTTGTTTTTTTGTTTTTAATTTAAAAACAAAAAAACTTTCTCCGTAATATTTCTCGGAAATTTTGTCGAATATCTTTATATGTTTTGGTCGTGTGTATGCATTTTCCGAAATTTTACGATGTAAATATTTGATATATGAGTCTTCTTCGTCTTCTTGGCGTTCACAGCGGTATCATCAGTCCGGTTCTGGCGATTGATGACGTTGTTTGCTTCCGCTCCTCTCGGTGCCATATAATTTGGTCGTGAGTGGAGTGTCGACAGGCCACACATCTTGTCTTGCCCGTTTGTACAGGGGACAGGTTTGGAGGGTGTGTTCCGCTGCCTGGTCTTCCTGCTCACAGGGGACAGGTGGAGGATGGCACCAGCTTCAGTTGTCGATACATGTGCAGGGATCAGGTTCGTCATCGGTCATTGACGCATTTAATTTTGAAATGACCTATTGTTTTTCAGGTTGCCAGGTCACATGACTTATTGTTTTTATGACCAGTCGGTCAACCAAAGTAACCATATCTCTCTCTCTCTCTCTCTTTAACGATCGCGATCGCTTTGTCGTCTGCTCCTACAGGAAATGACTATAAACTGGTTTTATTAAAATACGGATCCGTGACGAAACGAAATCCGAAACGAATCTTTATCGCTGCCTTTCGCGAGCTTCGGCGAGAAGAATTGGCGTTCCCACTTTTGCATTAACCGAGTGTAGTTCCGGGAAAACTGAAAGTAGACTTCTGCTATTTGACCTATTGATTTTCAAAATGACCTATTGATTTTATGTTCTTCCGGTCATATGACCTATTGTCTATTGAACCCAACCTGATCTCTGCATGTGATTATTCACGTCCAGCTCCTCTTGGTGCCATATAGTTTGGTCGTGAGTGGAGAGCGGACAGGCCACACTTCTCGTCTTGCCCGTTTGTACAGGGGTCAGTTTAAGAGGATGGGCTCCGCTGTCTGGTCTTCCTAGTGGGAGATGGCACCAGCTTCAGTTTTCGGTACACAAGTTGCATACACTCGATCAAATATTATGTGAATAAGAATGATATTCAGATTGAAGGAAATGAGGCACAAATTAACACAAAATCTAAATAACACCGGAGATTAGAAAAGAGAGATAAACCACTTGCAGAAATTGCTGAAGCCAGGCAGCCTGCGCCGCGAGACGCATTCATTATTCATGAGCTGCCTTTGCCCCGCCCAAACTAAGGGAAAGCGTCAGTCGAACGCAGTCTCCTGAGTGATTTTATAATTTGGATTACACCTTTTTTCCCTTTTCTGTTTGCTTCATCCCACGCAGATGTCAAACTCAATTTTGTTGTGAATAACATTCCTAAATATTTATATGTATTGGTTACTTTTATTTCCCTATCACCACAGTACCATTTTTCACGAGTCGAAAGATGACCTCCATTGCGGAAAACTATAATATTGGTCTTATCGAGATTCACTGTTTGTTGTAGTCTGTCTGTTTCTTGCTTAAGGGCATTTAATTGATTTTGTAACCCTATGGGTGTGTCAGACAAGAGAACAACATCATCAGCAAATAGCATTAAGAGCAAATCTGTTGCGCCAGGTATCATTTGTATTCCATGTCTCCCCTTCTTTGATAACTCCACTGCCAATTCACCGACGAAAAAGGAAAACAGCTGTGAGCTTAGCATACAACCTTGTTTAACCCCTCTTGGACACTGAAAAAAGTCTGAATAAATACCTTTGTCACGAACACATACAAGTACAGAATCGTAGATGCTTTTAACAGCCATGTAAAACTCCCGAGAGAGAGAGACAGAGACTTAGAGAGAGAGAAAGAGCACAATACAACGGTCTGCTCGGGCAACATGAAGCGTTCGTATATATATGAATTATATATATGATTATGTACATATAGATAGATTTAGATTTACATACTGATAGATCTATATGAAATTATGTATGTATGTATTCATGTATGTATGTATGTATAGACAGATGTTAGAAGAGAGACAGAGCTGAATATGTGTTTTGTATTTTGATATATATATATATTTTTTGTTGTTGTTGTTGAAGAAATGGTGATGTAAACCAGAAAGTGTGAAGAAAAAGTAGCGTTACGAAAACGCAGTTCAATAATTTACAACTGTCTCTCTCATGTGCAACATTGCACTGGGGGGGCAGGGGGGGGGGGGGGGAGCTGCTTTATTTTCTTTTTATATTATCTACATTCAAGCAGATGCAAACGTGCTAAAAACCAAGCAAAAATGAATCGGTTTTCATTGTATACAGCGAATCTTACTACACGTGGGAAATTCCAGGCTTAACTTAACTTTCGCTTTACTGCAGCTGAACCATCAGAACCGACTAGTTTCCTTCAGGTGGGGAAGGAGAGGGTGATTTACCCCCACCCTTCCGCACTGCGTGTGTGCCCCAAAACGGCTTCAGCACTGTTATAGACAGTAAGAAGGGGCCTGCCGCGAGTGGTTTATCTCTCTTTTCTAATCTCCGATAACACCTAGTGAGTGTAAATAAAGGATCTAAACAGTATTACGAAATGATAATGAATAAGTTAGAAGTATCCAGCATTAAATCATTTATGACATTGGAGGAAAAGTTAAATACACAGTTAGAATGGGAAGCAATGTTGAAAAAGATATGCAAATTACAAGATATGAAGTTAAAATGGTTTCAAATTAGATTTTGTCATAGAATCTTAGTGACAAATACAATTCTTACAAATTTGGTATTAGTAAATAACTGATGACAAATGTAACTTCTGTGGCAGGGAGAAGGTCACTGTGAATCATTACCTGTATGGTTGCCAGTATTCACTTTCACTTTGGAAAAGATTACAAAGTATCATCATAGAAAAATGTCAAAACTATGCTGACTTAAGCTTTAATATTAAGCTTATATTATCTGGAACTGAAGAAAACAGCAGAACTGATGATGTATTAGATCTTATCCTATTACTTGCAAAATTATTTATATACAGATGCAGAATAAACAAACTTAGACCAAATATCCAAACGTTCTTGAAAGAATTGAAGATAAGATACAAAACTGAAAAACACGCACACCTACTGAATATGCAAAATCATGAATTTGTTATAAAATGGCTCCCATACATGAACTTTATAGAATAATAAGTTATGTCAAAATAGTTTTTCAGTCCCTTACTTAAAAGAAAAAGATCCTATATTTAACCTAATTACCTTAATCTGAGATATATATATATATATATATATATATATATATATATATATATATATATATATGCATGTATATATATGTATATATATTTGTGTGTGTGTATATATATATATATATATATATATATATATATATATATATATATACACTGTGTGTCTGTTTATACTTGACGTGTGTGTGTGTGTGTGTGTGTGTGTGTGTGAATTTAGTAGAATTTAGTAGAACTTTTTATAAAGCTAAAAAAATGATTTATGAACAGGGCCAAAAAGTTATGTTTTCTTTACTTCAGTCAGCCAGAAATCAAGATTTACCTTTACATATCATTCTGGACATGTACCAGTCTATGATTGTTCCTATTTTGTTGTATGGTGCAGAAATATGGGGTTATGAAAATGTAGATATACTTGAAAAATTAGAATTGAAATTTTTGAAACGCTTGTTCAAACTCAACAGAAATACTATGACCCAAATTGTTTATGGAGAAACTGGTATTTATCCACTTAGTGTGTTAGTGAAAATGAGATTAGTTCGATTTTGGACCAGCTTAGTGATATATAGCTTAATGATTTTCTGGGAAAATATATTTGATATTACTTGTACCGAAATGGTATTTATTCTTCAAAATGGTATTTATTCTCCTTATGCCACTCCTTATGTCAGGCGAGTTCTGTGCATGTGCGTGTGTGTGTGTGTGTGTGTGTGTGAGGGGGAGGTGGGGGTGCCGGGGGGAGGTGGGGTAGAGGATGAGGTATGTGAGTGTATGCAAGCCTACACTGTGGGAGCCGGATATTGGAACGTATATATATATATATCTATATATATATATCTTTGTATATATGTGTGTGGGGTTGGGGGTGGGAAATATGGGCGTGTGTGTGTGTGCTTGTACAAGTAAGTGTTCATCTGTGTGTGTGTGTGTGTGTGTGTGTGTGTGCCGTGGAAGCTGTGATACATAGACTAGAAATGAGTGTGTGGAGGAGGGGGGTAGGGGAGGTGCAGGGTAATGTGTGTGTGTGTGTGTGTGTGTGTGTGTGTGTTGGAGCTCATGTACGTTTATATGTATTTGACTGTGCTTTCATATCTGTGAAACTGCATGTTTGGTGTATATCTGTTATGCATGTGTGGGTGTATGTGTGAATGTGTGTCTTCATGTTTTACATTTATTTTCTTATTTATCATCATTGTCGTCTTATTTATTTATTTATTATTATTATTATTATTTTATTATCATTACTACTACCTTTTTTATATTATAATAATTATTATTTATTTATTTATGTAAGCTTATCTATTATTTATTCACCTTTTTTTTCCAAGGCCTAACTAAGCGTTTGGGTTACGCTGCTGGTCAGGCATCTGCTTGGTAGATGTAGTGTAGCGTATATGGATTTGTCCGAACGCAGTGACGCCTCCTTGAGCTACTGAAACTGAAATCTTCAAAATCGATGAGTTGTATCAGACAAATTTTATTAGAAGCAGGGTATGACTGTGTTTGGGATGGTCAATTCTTCTTGGAGAGGGAATCTTTCTGCAAGAATGTCAACATTGCTTTGAGAGATAGTTTTCAAAATCTATGGAGACATGCTCTAGAAGCGAGTAGTAAATGTTTGTTTTATCGAAATTTCAAAAGTGGATTTGGTAGAGAAAAATATATAAGTCAAATGCCTGATAATGATGTTATCAGCTTCTTCAGATTTCGAAGTAGTGGTGTGTCCATCGAGATCGATGATGACCATCGTTGTCATCCAGATGGGGGATGGGGGTAGGGTGGTGGTGGGGTGGGGGGAAGGATGCTCATGAATCTATCTGTGAGTGCGCAGATGGCTGAATAGTCCAATCTGCGCACGAAATGTTCGCTGACAGTTGGGGCAGACAAAGACAGGCATATCATTGTCAGGGAGCTTGTTTGCCCGTGACTTTCTGGCCTGCCTCTTCTGAACAGCTGCAGCAGTCCTGTTGGCCTCGCACAACTTGGCGCCTTTGTGCACAGCAGCGCGCCATTTGTCACGGTCCACTGCAGATTCCTCCCAGGAGTCAGGGTTGATATCAAACGCTTTCAGAGAGACTTTCAGAGTATCTCTGAAGCACTTCTTCTGACCTCCGTGTGATCTCTTCCCTTGTTGCAGCTCGCCATAGAAGAGCCTTTTGGGCAGCCGATGGTCTGGCATGCGCGCCACGTGTCCAGCCCAGCGAAGCTGGGACTGCATCAGGATGGTGAAGATGCTGGGAAGGGTGGCTTTTGCGAGCACCTCTGTGTCTGGGGTCCTGTCTTGCCACTTGATGTTCAGTAGCTTCCTGAGGCATGTTGTGTGGAAGTGGTTCAGCTTCTTGGCATGTCGTTGGTACACTGTCCAAGTTTCGCAGGCGTACAGTAGTGTGGGGAGAACTACTGCTCTGTAGACCTTTAGCTTGGTCTCAAGACTAATGCCTCTTCTGTTCCAGACATTTGCATTGAGTCTACCAAAAGTTGCACTTGCTCTTGCAATCCTGACGTTCACTTCATCGTCGATGGTCGCATTTCGTGACAGTGTGCTGCCAAGGTATGTGAACCGCTCCACCGCATTGAGTCTCTGACCGTTGACTGTGATGTTGGGCTCAACGTAGGGTTTCCCTGGGGCTGGCTGATGGAGAACTTCAGTTTTCCTCGTGCTGATGGTAAGGCCGAAGTTCCTGCTGGCAGTGGCAAACTTGTCAACGCTGAGTTGCATGTCAGCTTCAGATCCAGCGTTGAGGGCACAATCATCAGCAAACAAAAAGTCTCTGATGATGTCTGTCATGACCTTCGTTTTTGCTTGAAGCCTTCTGAGGTTAAACAGCTTGCCATCTGTTCGGTACTTTAGGCCGATTCCAACATTGCCATCTCTGAAGGCATCAGTAAGCATTGCAGAGAACATGAGGCTGAACAGCGTTGGAGCCAGGACGCAGCCTTGCTTGACACCATTTGTGACAGCAAAAGGAGCAGATGTTTCGCCATTGTCCTGGACTCGAGCCTGCATGCCTTCATGGAATTGGCTGACCAAGGAAATAAATTTCCGAGGGCATCCGTACTTGGCCATGATCTTCCACAGTCCCTCTCTACTCACGGTGTCGAAGGCCTTAGTGAGGTCGACATAGGTGGAGAACAGATCAGCATTTTGCTCCTGACATTTCTCTTGCAGCTGCCTTGCAGCAAACACCATGTCGGTGGTTCCGCGCTCTTTCCGGAATCCACATTGGCTCTCAGGCAAATGACCTTGGTCAAGGTGTGCTGTGAGGCGGTTTAGTAGGATCCTGGCAAGTATCTTGCCTGCGATGGAGAGCAAGGAAATGCCCCGATGGTTATCACAGGCTTGCCGGTTCCCCTTTCGCTTGTACAAGTGAATGATAGATGCATCTTTGAAATCCTGGGGGATCGTCTCTTCTTTCCACATGAGTGAGTACAGCTGATGAAGCTTCTCAGTCAGCACAGTGCCTCCATCCTTGTAGACCTCTGCTGGTATGGAGTCTGAGCCAGGTGCTTTGCCACTGGATAGCAGACGGATTGCTTTCTGGGTCTCAAGAAGTGTTGGCGGATCGTCCAGTGCTTCGTTGGTGGGGACTTGTGGGAGACGGTCTATGGCTTCATCATTTATGGAGGAAGGGCGATTTAAGACACTGTTGAAGTGCTCAGCCCATCGTTCGAGAATTTTCTCCTTCTCGGTGATCAAGGTATTCCCATCTGCACTGAGGAGGGGGGGTGATCCTGAGGATGTGGGGCCGTAGACTTCTTTTAAGGCATCATAGAACCTCTTCATATCGTGCCTGTCAGCATATCCCTGGATCTCATCAGCTTTGTCACTCAGCCACTTATCCTGCATCTGGCGTAACTTTTGCTGAACAGTCCTGCGGATGGCATTGTATGCATCCTTTTTTGATGTGGACTTAGGGTTGCTCAGGTAAGCTTGATGCAGACGGCGTTTCTCATCCAGAAGCTGCTTGATTTCATCACAGTTTTCATCAAACCAATCTTTGTGCTTTCTGGTCATGGGTCCCAGGGTCTCTGAAGCTGTACTATAGATCAGCTCCCTCAGGGTCTTCCAGTCAGACTCCACATTCTGGTTGTCCAGAGAGGCGGATTCCAGACGATCTTCCAGCAGCTCCACAAAGGACTGTTTGATGGTGATGTTTTTCAGCTTAGCGATGTTGAGCCGTTTTGGAGCCTTCTGGCCTTGGGGGCGTCTCTTGGGCTGGATTCGAATATTCAGCTTCGAGACTACAAGGCGATGGTCTGTCCAACACTCGGCGCCGCACATTGTCTTTGTTACACGTACATCTTGCCTATCCCTTTTCCTGACGATGACATAATCGATGAGATGCCAATGCTTTGAGCGAGGGTGCATCCATGACGTCCTGTTACGGGTAGGGAGGCAGAAAACTGTGTTGGTTATCAGCAGTTCGTGCTCTGCACAGGTCTGAAGCAAAAGCAATCCATTTGGGTTGCAGTGGCCCACACCGTGCTTTCCAATCACTCCATCCCAGGAGATGTAGTCAGAGCCAACTCTAGCATTGAAGTCCCCAAGAATGATGAGCTTGTCTGCTTTAGGGATGGCAGCAATGACAGAGTGAAGGTCCTCGTAAAACTTCGCCTTCACTTCATCTGGGATGGTCATGGTCGGGGCGTAGGCACTGACAATGGTGAGGTGCTTCTGGCCAGATGCCAGTGGGAGTTTCATGGTCATAAGCCTATCGTTGACTCCCTTTGGGATTCCAGCTAGCTTGCTGACAAGTGCTGTTTTTACTGCAAAACCAACGCCAGCCTCACGTCGCTCTTCGCTTCCTCGTCCACTCCAGAAGAAGGTGTAACCAGATCCCCGTTCACAGAGCTCGCCTTCGCCTGCAAGCCGAGTCTCACTCAAGGCTGCAATGTCGATGTTGTATCTGGCGAGTTCGGATGCAAATAGTGCCGTTCTCCTTTGGGGTCTGTCCGCGTTATCTCTGTCCAGGAGAGTCCTTATGTTCCAAGCACCAATGGTGAGAGGAACGATCCTTGTTTTTTTTCTTTTCTTTCTCTTTGTTTCGACCGCTGATGTAGGGTCCCCGCCAGCCGCGGTATGCTGGCCAGGGTGATATGGAGCAGGCAATTTTTAGGGCACCTTTTCTAGCCCCTTCCTCATGCCAGGGAGGTGAGCAGTGCATTCCTAAAGAGGGCTGCTCAGACGCTCAGACGGCTGCCGAGCTCCATCGCTGCTCCTGTCGACGAAGAACGACCCTATGGCCTGAGTCGCCTGCGTGCAGGTCTGCGGCTGCGACTGCCAGTGTACCCACACCTGTCGTTTCGTCGCTCGCCTGTCACCACAGGACTTGGGGGTGATGAAATGATGAAGGATGAAAGGTCATTTAGGATGACTGATGACTTGCGCGATGAGTTTGTTTAAAGTGAAGAGGAGTTGCGCAACGTCGACCTCACTCTCTCGTCCGGGTCCACCAATTTCCAGTGGCAAGACTAAGTCGAGACGACTGGAGGATGAGCACGGATGCAGTGGATGACCAAGATATCCTTTCGGTGTCTCATCTTGCTCTCTGCACTCCACAGTGCGTTGCTGTAACCGCCTTCCTCTCCGTTGAACCGATAGGTTTCTTCCGCAGATTCTGCCGGATCCAGACTTCGCATACATGGGTAGACACACCCCGGGGGCCAACTGCGTGTGGCATGCACACAGCACGGTGGAGCTAGATGGCCGTCGGTGGCTCTCCTGAGCCGACGCCCTTTTATGGATCTTTTATGGATCTCCATAAGGGTGTCTAGCCACCCGCCTCACCAGTCCCGGAAGGGAGCGGTGGGAGTGCCGGTTTAGTCGTCGGCAACCCGACCCTGAACGGGTTGTACTGGATTACAGGTTACCAGTAGCAGATCTAATGACCTGACCTGACTCGAAGTAGTAATCATAAGCTGGAAATAGAAACAGGGAGACACAAAGGCATACCACGAGAGTTACGGTTTTGTAAGGTTTGTAACATGTCTGTGATTGGTGATGAGATTCATTTTATAATGGAATGTCCCAGTTATGATCAGTTACGAAATAGATATGTTCCTTAAAAGATATTTGTCTCCAAAATCGGTTTTTAATTTTTGTAATATGCTCAAAGGAGGCAAAAAAAAAGTCATTTTAGCTGTAAGTAAGATGATTAGATTTGCAAATGTTGCCTAGTTATGCTTTTGGAGTTAAAAGACATTTGTGTTTTCTCAACTTTTATGTGACATTGTTGTGTATTTGGAAATGTTTGTTCTGGGCACGAAAAGACTATTTTGCAGTTATCCTCCATACTCCAATAGGAGTGAAAGGATAATTAAAACTTGAAACTTGTGTGTGTGTGTGTGTGTTTTGACATTAGCTCTGCCTTTTTCGTGCTTTGTCTTGTGGTGATGTGCCAGCTTGCATTTTGAGTGTGCCATGTCATCTATTTATTTGAGTGTGCCATGTCATGAATTTAAAAATAAATGAAGTATAGACATCTATAAGAAGACATCACTTATTTGTTGATTTTAAGTGTCATTAGTTTTGTCCTTGTAATTTTTTTTCTGTGGTAGGCTGGTTGTTTTTGTTTGTTTGTTTGTTTTGTCTCTGTCTGTCCTTCACATACTGTCGTTGTTGCGCTTATTTTTGTCTTCCTTTGTAGTTCGTGCAGATAACGAATGATAGGGTGCAGGCTATGCAACATGTACATCCTATATCCTTATATGATCATATGTCCAGTGTCTTATTTCAGATATTTTTCTTATCTATGCATTAATTTTTTGTGATATATTGAATCTGTATTGCTCAATATTAAGTTTTTTGTACATAATAAAAAAAAAATTTAACGAATGAATAAAACATTAATTGGGAAAAAAATTTGTTCGCGTGTGATTCTGTGCCGTGCGTGCGTGCGAGTGTGTGCCGTGCGTGCATGTCTGTGTGTGTGTGTGTGTGTTCGAGAGTGTTTAAGCCCCTCTCTGTCAAATAGGTTGGTTTTTTGTTTTTTTGTTTTTTTTAATCTTTATAAATTCTTAACTTCTTTACGTAACTTCACAAAGAGATCTTGTCTGTACGCACACAAATTTCCATTGGTTAAAGTACTTACTGGACGAGGGATTACGCCGCCCCCGTCCCCCCACCTCCTCATTCTCCCGCCCCCCTCCACCTTCCCCTCTGCTTGTGATGCGCAGAGTTATGACAATGAATTATGCTTGTATTGTCACTAGCTTCATGCTGCCTGCCTGAACCCCAACGTTGCAAGACTGAATGATAAATAAAGCTAGACTGAATCATATACACAGACAGACAGACATAAAAGTCTTGCACACTCTTACATTACGGCAGACACACAGGTACAAGTGTTACATGTCTCAGTCTGTATGAGTGTGTATGTGTGCGTGACTGAAACCTTATTGAATGACACAGGAAACGAATGATGAGCGCCCAAATGGCAGCCGTCAGTCGGCTCTACCCAGGTAGGCAGCCTGTTGTGCTAATGACTCCGTGTTTGTAAAGCGCTTAGAACTTGATCTCTGACCGAAGGTAGGCACTATATAAATAAATATTATTTTCATCAGCAGCAGCATCAAATGTCCACATTTATCGTCCAAGACAATAAAAAATAATAAAAAGAAAATGAATTATTCCCTTTTCTATTGAAAGAGTGTGACAGGACATATTTAACTTGCATGGAGATCGTTTTGTTTTGTTTTTTGTTGTTGTTGTTTTTTTTTTTATATAATCACAATAAAGATACCCTTCTAGTAAATATGGTATAAGGTTCGGTTTTGTATTGATCAGTATTGTTTATGATACCAAATTGTATTTTTGATTTATTTTCGGATTTGATTCTCTTCCAAATAGGACAATCTGTATCCTAATTCATTCGTGATAACATGACTGAGACTGAATATCTAATGTGGATTGATTATCCCAAACAAGTCCTAAACCCAGATGTAATATCAATCTGATAAGTCAATCTATGTTAGCTAGTTTATTTTGTAAGCATATCATCGTACACATGTTTAACATATGCCAACTCATTTTCTCATGCCTAGTTCACGCGAAACCAAAAGTTCATTATGCATTATTTTTACTGATCACTGTTGAATCTAAGGAATATTTACCAGGTACTGCTGAATTTGTGGCCTTTTTGTGAACTCCCAGCATTTGTTTAAAAAGGCTCAACTGAACACTGTTTCATGTAGAAATTTATTCATGAAACAATGGTTATATACGGGTTTTTGAAGGTAAAATTCATGTCTGCTTTTTCGCAAGGGTTATGTGCCAAAAACTCGAGGAATGGAATGACTTGTCTCTCCAGTCAACAGTTACCAGCGAGATACCAGGTGAAAGATAATATATAAATAAGATTTATTAGGTCGAATGGCCTTTGAAATCTGGGCCGAATGGCCTTTGAAATCTGGGCGGTAAGGAGAAATTTGTTGAAGGAAGACATGTCCAGGATTGGTCGCCATCTGCCAGGGGTCTTTGGTGTGATGTCTTCAGTTATTTTGTGCGAGTTCTTATGATCGTCAAAATCCAAGGGACGTAATCCTTGCACCTTTATTCACTTGTAATACAAGAGTTATTGGGCTTGTAATTACGATGGCTTCGCGTCACCAACGATCTTCATTAACCCATGAAAACATTACAACATCACAATGCCTTTCCATCCTCCATATGGAGAGGAATAAATAGGTTGGGGGCTGTTGATATTCGTGGTATGAAAACTGTCCTGTAAAAGTGATGTGCACAATGCAGAGAAATAATTTAATCACCGACAACTCTTTATGTGTATGCTATGTGTACAAATTGGGCACAGTGGGTTTGACCATGCACATCACTGTTATGTTTCAGAAGCAATTTCTTTTGAGAATTTTTGTTCATTTAGCAAGCCACAAAACGGTGACTAAATATGATGCACATCCATGTGCACTCATAACTACTGACCACCCAAATATCAAGTCGGCAAGCACTGATGTCAGTGCACACACACAGGCATGCACATGCATACATTTTATTTACCACATTTTTTAAGTTGGTGTGAAGGAAAAATTTAATCATTTTCACTGAAAAAAATCACTGGAACAGAATCTTTTCTTCTCTCTAATATTGTTTACTTACCAAGAAGGCAAACAATTACCATAAACAGATCAACATATAATATTTGTAGCATGAATTTCTTTTAAATTCTTGTCTCCGAAATTCTACGAAAACATACTGCAGACAAGAAAAATCTTTTTTTCCCCGCTATCCAAATGTCATTAAAATATAAAAAGCTGAACTCTGTGTTTTCGTATCTGTGTCCCAACAGACTGAACAATCACATGCAGCGAAAACTGAAACTGGTGTCATCCCCCACCTGCCCCTTTGTGGACAGTAAGACAAGACAGTGGAGCACATTCTCCAAAACTGACCCCTGTACAAACAGGTAAGACTAGAATTTCTAGTGTGGCCTGTTGGCACTCTACTCACGACCAAATTATATGACACCAAGAAGAGCTGGAGAAAAGGTGAAAACGATGTCAACGAACGCCAAGACAAAGAAGACTTGTGTATCAAATACACTGTAGCATACTGAAAATGCACACACAGACCAAATAGATTAAAATAATCGACAGATTTTCCAAGGAATATTGTGAAGAAAGTAAGCGGGGAGGGGGAGTGGGGGGGGGGGGGAAATCTGTACATCCATGCACTCTTCGAAAGCATTTGCCATTCCTTAGCCTGGCAGAATTGTTCACAATGGACATTGTTAGACACAGCCACTGGCATCAGCTGAATATGAAAATGTTTTCAAAATAGTACTCTGAGGTAACTAAGTCCATCTGGATCAGTCTGAATATATTTAAGGGAATCAAACATGTTGATTTGGTTTGGGTTTTTTTTACAAGCAGAAAAAAAGAAGAAAAAAAGGGACATTTATTAACAATACACTTTATTTTTTCGAGTCCAATTAGGCTCTTTTTTTTTTTTTTTTTTAAAGAAATACAATGTTCTGATTAACATCACATGAAATTATAAGAAATATAAAATGCTATGATAATAACACATGAAAATAACAATAAAAATCATTGTGAGTAGCTGACCTGATGCCATGTTTCCTACAAGTTGTACCTGTTCCAAAGTCCATGTCTTTTCAGATACATTTTTTGTTAGATTTTTAACAAAAAAAATAAATATGCCAACTGTCAGCTTCCATTCCACAGCCGTTATTCTCCTCATGTTTGTGATCCTATGGCAATTTCACTTAATAACTGAATGAAAGGCCATGTTTTCAAACAGAATCACTCATACACAGCTGTTGTATTCATGATCATTTAACTGACTTTTGTTCATTCTATGATGCACAAAGTAATATTTTAATAAATTTCAATAATTATGATGTACAAACATTGTTGTCTTCATTTGAAATTTAGATCATTACTTGTAACCCAGAATATCTATCAGCCATATATGCAGAAGAAATCCCCCTTTCTTAAAAATATACTGTTCAAGCCATTTTAGGCCTGCATAGCAATAATGAATTATTGTGAGCATCACAAGAAGCACACTAGATTCTATTAGAAAAAAAATCATACAGTCAGACATGCACTAAAAATGAAGAAATCAAATCAGACTTGAAAGAATCGAGTGTATTGTTAATTAATCTCCCATTTCTGAACAATCCAAATTAACCTATTCGATTCCCTCAAAAAATAATTCAGACAGATCTAGATGGGCTCACTTCCCTCAGAGAGTACTACACTACCATATTTAACTGATGACAGTGGCTGTGTCAGACAATGTCCATTGTGAACAATTCTGCCAGGCTAAGTAATGGTAAATGGCTGACAATTTAAGAATGTTTTATTGGAACCAAAGATCTTTACAAAAGAACAGAACAAACCTGTTTTCAGAAGTATATGAAAGTGACAGACACACTGGATACTACTATTTACAGTCACGAGCCAAATCATGACTAAACTGCCGAACCAAATACACAGAGTTAATATTAGGATCACTGAGCCAAAACAATAAGCACAATTTTTGCCCCTCCGTATTTTTTTTTTTTTTTTTAAACAACAAAAACAATGTAAAACATGAACCATTCCTTTACTTCCAATTACATGTTTTATCCCAAATCACCCATAAACAGCCACACACCTACCTCTGCAGTCTCAATGCTGGCAGGCCACCAAGTTATCAGTGTCAGGTCCCATAAAGCTACTAACCAGAGTGGACCCAGCACCACTGCAGGGTCACCAAAACTGTTCAGCGGCAACTGTTCTACATGGACGGATACAGGACACCACCCAGTATGTCCCCAACTGACAACTATGATTCCTTCATTGCTATGCATCTTCTCAAAAGCTTCTATGGATCTGCTGTGTGCCGAGTTTCTAACCACCACCACCAAAGTGCAATTCCTGATTAAGACATTCACTTTCACCATCTATATACAAGTGTGTACATTTATATCCATATTATATATATATGTACATGTGTGTGTGTGTGCGTGTGTGTTTGTGTGTGTGTGTGTGTGTGAGAACAAGATTATGTGTATTTGAAAAAAAAAGAAAAAAAAGAAGGGAAGTGAGTACACACGTTTGTGTGCATACTAAGTTCACAATTGGGGTGCACATGATACTAATTAATCAGTATGATCAGAAGTGATACATGAAAAGATCCAAGCTCTGATAATGTATTTTTTATGAAACCTATAAAAAAAACACCACCAAACAAATAAAAATGTGCACAAACTGTACGCAACGCTTAAAAAAACAGTGTTAAGCATAAACACAATTATCAAAACCAGGTAATTCGGGCCTAATTCTGCCGTGTAAAATTCAACATAAACAAAATCCCCAGCAGAATCAAATGGAGCCCCTGCAGTCACAAGCACTGACAGGCAAAAAGTATGCTGTTTTTCTTCACACCTGGAACAAAGATGTGTGTCTTTGTCAAGTAGGTTCTACCCAGTCTATTGCAGGCCACCTGGTATGCAATGTCACGTCTGCATGATGGGTTTTCTGGCAGGATCCCCTAAGCATCCCTGATTTTACTTCTGAAGATAATGGGTTTCTATGGCCCTAAGCCGAGTCATGAATTCTTTGTTCCCAGTCTCTGCAGTGTTCCCTTGCTGCTGTCACTCCTATTGTCCAGAGTTTTCATATTTTACCAGAACTGGTCAACAGGGATTAAGTAAAAAAATATAAATAAATAAAGTTTTAAAAGACAGACAGACATCGACTACAGACCTCAACCCACATGGTTGTACAAAGACACACACAAAGATGTTCCTATAAAGCCCACTGTTTCCACCAGGAAAAAGGTCATCTTGCCTGTATCCAAGAAAGGGGTTGTCAGATCATTTTAAACAAAACTGAACCTTTCGCCATTATAAAACCGTAACCAATTTGGATATTTACTGGCAAAAAACATTCATGTAATTTAATAAAATATCAAAAAACAGAAGGGGAGAAACGAAGCAATACATCTGAGATCCTTCAAGAGCTGCGTTCTCAAAAAGAAATAATGGAAACAGCCTGCCCAATATTCATACAGCACTTTTTCTGTCCCTCTTTTCAGTATATCTTAATTTAAATACAAAATTAAAAAAATATCCAGTCTTGGAGCATGAAAACTTGACACAGCTTTTTTTCGATAGTTTATTTTTGTTTTCCTCTTTGTATTGAATGAAATATCACAGCATTAATGACAACAAAGCAATAACAGAAAACACAGAGATATGCACACCAAAAAAACACACACACAAAAAAAACACAAAAAAATCCAACTGGTACTGAATTAGCTAAACGTACAACAGAGGCACAGGATACACACTGTATTTTAATAATTCATACATGGACATTTTCCATATATTACAATACCTAACACTGGTCTGGCTTTTCGCTAAAAAGAACAGCAGACAGGCAAGATGACTGTGATTTGTGATCCACACTATGCTATATGTAATCAGTATTTTGGTATCATAAAGATGAGTCACAATTCTGTCAAAAAAAGTTGCACAATCCAACTGAAAAGCCAATATTCTTTAGTTTAACACCTTTTCGTTCTGTCAGCTCAGAAAAGCAAATAACAACATAATATTATACCACCACCACCACAAAAAGTGATGACAACAAAACTAAAACCTGACAAAAGAGACAATAAAAATAAATATCAATATCTGCACCGAAGGATACCAGAGACAATATATTTTTTCTTTTCTTTTTAATTTGTATAACATCTTATTGATCATTTGTTATGAAAAACACAAGAACACACATACACAACAGTAAATTAGTTTCAAAGCAGTCTCAGATAATTAGTAGGAGTACTGAAGCGAGCATGATCTATGGACTGCTTAATACTTCAAGATAAAAAAAAAGACAAAAAAAAAAAAAAAAAAAAAAAAGGAACGATATCAAGCCCATGAACTTCCTAAGACCATGGGTGCATACATCATTTCCTTTTAACAGTGTAATCAAACATCAAGAATAAAAGACAGCCCTAAAAAACATGAAACAGTCTCCTTCAAAAAACAACTGACTTGACATACTGCAAAGAAAACAATAAAATGAAAAGAAACAAAGTGAAGAAACAGACACAAATTATCAGTCTGGATCATCAGAACAATTAAAAATACATTGAAATCAATTACTGTCATATATTTTAAACTGTCACCATACATACCACCTTCAGTGCCGATACACAATAAATCAAATTCAGAACCACAAAATGCATTAAATGAGCAACTACTCAAATGAATAACTTACACGAATAACTACTCACTTTTCAGTGACACTACTACTCCAGTCTCATCACTGGCAGTGCATAGGGAACTATCGAATGTATTAATTGTTATTAAGTATCAATGTTATGTCAGTGCAAAGTTTCAAAGGGCAATTTTCTGGGCACAAGACAAATACGTGCAAGTCATACACATCAACCTAGGTCATGTGATTTTTTCAATGGGGGACAACAAAAAAACCCCAACCTATTCTTAACCCAAACAACTGAACATAATAAACCAAAACATGTATAAAAATAGGCACATAAACCAAAAAATGCCAGTAGCCAACACACATCCAAGCATGTGTCACAACTTGTGACAACAGTTAGGGCGTGTGGCCAATCTTCATTTTCCCCCACCCTCTCCTTTCACTTTTCCTCCTCCTTTTGTGTGGGAGAAAAACATCTGTATTCTGTGTTTGTGTTGTCGGGTTCGTTCTTTTGTTTAGCGTCTTTTCACTATCAGTGATATTAGACGTTAAAAAAAAAAAAAAAAAAAAAAAAAAAAAAAAAAAAAAAAAAAAAATTAAAGGGGTGGGGTGGGGTGGGGTGGGGGCATGGGGTATAACTAACATGCTATTACATTTAACAGTAACAATTCAATAATAATAATTTAAATTATCAGAAACCATTAACACAATTCTGAAGTGCATTAAAGGAATGTAGAAATAGGGCTATGAACTAATGCCTGTGAAAGTTCGACCATAAGAACCTCGTCGGAAATAACTTTACAAAAATCATCTGCAGAATTATTATTCTCTTTGAAATACTTGGGCAAGAAGGTACGTAACTGCTGGCAGTGAAACAAACAATGATGCAAGCTGAACTGCTTACCACAGATGCATGTAACATTTTTACTATACTTTATCTTCAGCGCATCAAGTTTTATACGGAAGAAAGTAGAGGTTATTAATCTTGTATAGCAAGCTGATGGATTCGGTATCTTTTCTTTAATAATATTCTCGGGGAATAATGTTCCTTTATGGTTTAAAAACTTTAACTTCCATCGGTTATGAAATCGACCCCATGCTGATTTTTCTAACAAAGTGTATGCCTCTTTTACGGAGAGACGGACATGTATTTTTGTCGATTTTTCTGGATCTTGCGCTCCTCTTTTAGCTGCTTTATCAACAATTTCATTGCCAAGAATGCCCACATGAGAAGGCACCCAACAAAAACTGACCTCAGTCCCTTTAATCCTTAAACAATGTACCAAATGATTTGCCTCAATAACTAAGTCAGGTCTTGTTTCAAGGCTGAATAGTTCTAGAGCATAAAGTACTGATTTGGAATCAACAAAGAATGCTATTTTCGAGAAAACTATTTGATGGCTCACTAAGTAGTTCAGAGCTTGTATAATAGCAATTAGCTCAGCTGTGAATATGGAAAGGTGTTTTCCAATAAAGTAAGATTTTTCAACTTTAAAGGTAGGAATATAGAAAGCCGCACCAGCGTTTTTGTCATCAAGAACAGATCCATCTGTAAATACATGGAGATGATTCTGATATTTTTCTGTTATATGAATTCTGGCAGTACTTGTCGTGATATTGATGTTTTCTTCCTTTTTTGTTTCAGAATAAGTGATATCAAAATCCGCTTTCAACATTTCCCAAAAAGGAACAGGAGAATGATGTGGTTTTGCAGCTAACTCTTTCATGTTAACTTCAGATTCTTTTAACAGATTTGAAATGTAAGTTGCAACTGTTTCTTGTGATGAGATGGCTTTAGCTCTTTTAGGAAAATCAATGTCTGATCTTACTGTCAGTTCATCAGCAATGAAATTTTTTGTCATTGAAGTGTACCTCACAGCGAATTTTGCTGTTGCTAACTCACGATGTTCATTTAAGGGAAGAATTCCGGCTGTTTTGTATGTTTCCTGACTGGATGCATGAGAGGGCACTCCGAGGGCAATTTTGATAGCCTTACAGTCTACACTTTGAATCTTTTGTAATAGATATTTAGGTGCACTGAAAAATATTTCTTGTGCATAGGTTATCTTAGATCTTACAAGGGCCATGCCAAGATGAATCAATGTTTTTGTATCCATTCCCCAGGGTAAGCGGCTTATAATTTTCATAAAATTGATACTTTTCCTTGCCTTTGTTAAGATGTAATCAAAGTGAATGTTCCATGTCAGCTTTGAAGTAAGATAAACGCCTAAAAACTTCACTACCTGTTTATAATCAATGACGTCACCAAGTAATTTAAAAATGGGTGTGCTAGATGGGTTACCACCTGAATTAAACAACATCATACATGTTTTTTCAGTCGACAAAGCTAGACCATTTTCAAACATATAGTTACCAATGTTATCGAGATCAGACTGATACAAACGACGTATATAATTCTGTGCTCTTTGTGGGGTTGACTTTTTTAGATTGACACCCATCCACATACATATATCATCAGCATACTGTACTAAAACTACACGATTTGACAATGCCTTTGGTAGATCCTGAATAAGAATATTAAAGAGAATAGGGGCTATAACTGAGCCCTGTGGAATTCCCATGTCAAGTTTATGTGGCAAAGAATAGTGTGTTCCCACCCTTGCTTGAATAATTCTATTAGATAAAAAACTTTTAATATACTCATAGAGATTACCAGATATTCCAACTGATTTCAGTTTGAATAAAAGACGTTTGTGCCAAACCTGATCGTAGGCTTTTTTTACGTCATAAAACGTTGCGAGGACACTTTTTCTGCGGGCAAACTGATGTTTTATTTGAGTTGTAATCTTTACTAGGTGTTCGACCGTTGATCTTCCTTTTCTAAATCCAGCCTGGTTCACTGGAATGATATTGTATTTTTCGCAGTAAGTTATAATTCTAAACAGGACTATTTTTTCCATCAATTTACAGACATGCGAGGTCAAAGCAATAGGCCTGTAACTATTTTTATTACGTTTAGGTTTTCCTGCTTTTAAAACCGGTACAACTATTGATGTTTTCCATATCTGTGGTACAGTTCCAGATGTCCAACATTTCTGATATATTTTGTGTTGTCGGGTGAACTGGGGTGGGCGTTAGGTTTTAAAACAGTTCTCGACCTCTTCCCTTGGGGGGTCGTGACAGCATGCTTGGTGAAGAAAACATGACCTCCTTTACGAAAGAATCAGCATGATTTTCGTTCTTCCCGAAATGTATTGGGTCTCTCATCAGTGAGTGACCAACACCACCCCACCTTCGCAGCAGATTGCGGAAGCCGATCAGAAGTCCATGTGTGCCTTGACAGTGCCGCGGATGTCAGCCCTGCAGAGGGGGCAGTTCTTCAGCACCACGGCACAGTCGGTACAGGCCACCATGTGACCGCAGGGCAGGAACACCACCGAGCTCCTCTCGTCCATGCAGATCTTGCAGACCATCTGGGTCGTCAGCTCCTCATGCTCCTCCTCCAGCTCCTGCAAACCTGGTGCTGAAAGAGACACTACTGTTAGCGGAGGGGTCATTTCTTCAAATCTTCAGTCCTTGTGGGTGTTTCTCTGCACTGTCACTCTGTGAGTGTGGGAAGGAATGACACACAACAGTACTGTTGAAGAAAAATCTGGAGTGATTTCATTAAGGGATTAATAACTTATGGAGGTGAAAAGTTATTGTAAAGTTGTACTTGTAAGCAGTTGATCCATAACACAAATAAATACAATCATATATTTTTTTCCTTGTATGTAAGCAGGTGTGTGTGTGTGTGCATGTGTGCGTGCGTGTGTGCATGCGTGCGCGCATATACAAGCATGTGTGTGTGACTTGAGATATTTCAATAACACATAATTCAATTATTAAACAAAGAATAAGAATTGCCACTTTTTAAGAAAAGCATAGAATTCAACTTGCTGCTTGCACTACCCATCAGCTAGTATACAGATAAGTATGGGTACAGGACAAGCATGCATAATCCTCTTTCTATCTTGACACTGGAGTCTATACAACATAAATGGGAAAATTCAACATAACATTTTCATTCACAATCTTATCATTCATCATAAGTACACATTAATGTTGATTCAGTCGCCTAAATGGGCAGACAGAAGCATAGAACATCTGGCTTATTCTTTTTTTTTTTTTCTTTTTTGTTTAATTTATTTATTATTGATTTACAGCATTAGCATGGAAATGTCTTCCAGATTAAAGTGCACGTCAAATGTCAGTGTATTTTTAAACACACATTCTGATGGTGAAATATGGCACTAACATAATCACACTTTAAAAATAGAACAACAGGTCTCTAGGACTGAACGAGTTAAGTGTCAAAGTACATACCATGTTTACTGTTGCGTGAACCGAGTGACTGTGACTTTCGTGTCTCACTGGCTCTGGGACCTTTCGTCACTGGGAGACTGACAGCTGATGCTGTGCAAAATACAGAAAGGTTCAAGTCAAGTGTATTTTCTTGTCTTGGTTTGAGAAATGACTCTGAGACAACAGACTCCAGGGCTCAAACACAAGTCAGGAATGATCACTTGCAGTCTGTCTTCGATGATAGTCTAGTTTTCAGTTTCAGTTTCTCAAGAAGGCATCACTGTGTTCGGACAAATACGCTATACCAAGTCTGTGAGGCAGGAGCCTGACAGCAGCACAACATGACGTGCTAGTCAGACCTTGAGTACATGTTTGTGTACCTATTAAGAGTTAATTTTTTCTACAGAATTTTGTTAGAGGACACAACTTTTGTTGCAATGGGTTCTTTTTTTTTCATTTTTTTTTTCAAGTGCAAATGAAAATTAGAACTAGTTCTTATAAACAATCTTTTTCCACTTGGCACTTCATGTAAGCATGACATAGATTACTGACCTTGTCAACCAAACAAAGCACATAAATGATTAATGAACTATGGTTTCAACACATCAACTAAAAAACATTTTGATATCAACAAATCAAATCATGATAAACACAAGTATATGTACCACAATGTATACACACAAACACACACACAACATGTAACAATGCCCCCCCCCCCCCCCCAACCCTCATGTACAGAAGCATGTGCAAAGATAAAACATACATAAACTTTCCTTACCATCTGTGATTCCAGTCTTCTTCATGATTTCTTCTTCAACATCTTTCATAATTATCTGAAAACCAGAACATTATCATCATTTATTTATTTTCTCTCTTCCTTTGACTTACTTCAAACACGTTTCTTCTTCTCCTTCTCTTTGCTATTTTTCTCTGCAGTTGTCATTACTGATTACATTTGATGGTGGGTAGGTGCTGAGGGAGGAAAAAAGGATGGAGATAAGAGGGGAAAGCAGATTTCCCCAGATTTAATCTTTTTCTGACACTGACTATGTCACCACTGTAAAGTCATGCCTAACAATTTAAGCAAACTTTGAGGTAAAAACAAAAAGGATGCTGATTTCTATCTTGTTAATCAGAAACTAAGTTTATGTTGGTCATACACTTGTTGATAAATGCCGGGTCACAGATTAAGAAAAGCAAAATGAACTGAACAAAATAGAAATAATGCTGGTATGCAGTACCTTGTGAATATTTAACATTAATAACAATTAATAAAAAATATAAGGTAAACTCACTGTCCACATATTATATCACAGATTTCTGCCTTTGTAAAATTACAAACGATACACAAGGTTTCCCATTTGAATATGTATGGTTAATTAATACTCATTAATTTCATCAATTCAAAATCCCTTTCTGTACCGTTTCATTCTTTCTGTTTTTTCTTTGTACAATTTCCACAAACTGAGCCCCTTTGCACAGATGAAGGTAGGCACATTTCGGGAACCAGCGGGCATGTTCGATCCAGGGTTCATCAGGTGCTTCCCAGTTTTTCAATCCTCCACCACAGAAAAAGCAGCGGGCACAGTCAGCATAGCCTGAACAAACAGATCAATCAAAAATTAATCAGAGACAGAAAGTGATGGGCAAAAAAGACATTGAAACTGTATAGACATACCACACTGGTGCTCAGAATCAAGGATTGACAGAGAATAACAAGGGATGCTGACACTGATAATTGTGCTGTAAAGTGTCAAATATAGTAAAATGTATTACTGTATAGAAAGAACAGACAGATGTTTACTAAGTAAAGGTGAAGGGTGGAAAGGTGGGTGGGAGGGAGGGAAACAGAGACAGAGAGCAAAAGAGAGAAAACAAATTGAAAAGGGACACACACACACACACACACACACAGCTGGGCAAATTGAGACACTAGCAAAACTGCACTATGCACTATGCTTTTGGTAAAATCTCCGTTCTTAATCCTTCATCTTCACCTATCCCATAACCTAGAGGGTCATCGGAGCACCTCACATGATTTCCAGACCAGTTCTATCCATTGGTTCCTGTCTCTCAAAGCTCTCTGTGAATCTCGGAAATTCAGGTCTGTCCATTCTTTGTTGTCCTGCCATATTTTCTTTTGCCCCCCTCTCTTCCAACTGCCTGGTACGGTGCCCTGCAGAATGGTCTTTGAGAGCCCGTTGGATCTTGTGACGTGTCCGTACCATTTGAGCTTCCCCCTCAAGATGATGGTTAGGTCATTGTGGGGTCCAACTGCTTGGGTGATCTTCTGTTGGACTTCAGTGTTTGTGACATGCTCAGTGTAGGAAATGCCTAGTAGCTTTCAGAAGCATCTCATTTCCATGGCTTGGATCTTAATCCACCAGACACTAAGACTGGGAATGAACACAGGACCATCAGACTGAATATTCAACACTTCAATCATTTGGATACTGTGCCTGTCAAGGGCTGCTACCTCTTATGTTAATCCTTTGCAAAGGTCTGGTCACTACAGTATTGTACAATATCGAATGAATTAAAGTCTGGTATGCAGCATACCGTCATGGCACACAATACAACAGAAACACAACAAGACAGCACAATATGACACTCACCTGCGTAATACATGCCACAATCTGCCAGCACCTGTGGAGTCTTTGCAAATGATGGTTTCCACTTTCCTTCGAAAGATGCTATTCGCTTCTGCAGAGAGGCCATGTCCTGACGTTTTGGTTTTTCTGCAAAGATTCCAAGGTCTGCATAGGTAAGCTTCTTCTTTTCCTTGCTTTGATCCTTCTTGTCAGAGGACGCATTTCCATTACCACTGTCCGAAGAAGGCTGTGCTGGAGTCGATGTGCTGGTAGCACTTGCTCCTGAACTTGCAGATGATTTTCGAGCTGCAGCCTCTGCTTTTTTAGCAGCCTTTGCTTTCTTGGATTTTGAGTTTTTGGGTAGACTGGTGGCAGAAGCTGATGCCCCATTTTGCTCAGAACTGGGGGCTGATTTGCTGGGCCCATTTGTGTTGCTCTTGTTTCCACTGTTGTGGGTGATTCCATTCACTGGTGCAGTGGCGCCCTGCAAAACAGCAGTGTCAGTGGATCTTGCTGATGATGCATTTGGTAAAGGGGTCACTTCCTGAAGCCCTGACTGCTGAACACCATTGTCAGTGTTTTTTGGTGCAGGTGAGGTCTGTGCCTGTCCCTGTGGGACGCTGTCAGTGGTGAGTGAGGGCTGATGGTGAATGACAGGTGAGGGCTGCAAAAAGGCGTCACCCACATGGTAGCTTGAATTCTCTTGTCTTTCCTCATGACTGCCAAGGGATCCATCAGCAACCGTCAGATCTGACTGTGTGTTCATTTTGCTGCTGGTTCCTGGACTTGGATCATCAGACACAGTGTCATTCCCATCCATCTTGGGCACTGGCACATTCCCACAACCCTCTCCTCGCTTCAGTGGGCACCTGGGAGATCTGTCATTGTGCATTTTTACAGGGTCTGCATCAGGTCTGCCAAGTTCTGACAGGCTGATTTTAAAGTGGCAGAAACAGCATTCAATAGATTTCTCTCTGCCATGGAAGACAAACCCATCCCTTGCAAGAGTGATGGCAAAGATTTTCAGTTCCGATGGATAACCAATATATGTAGCCAGTCTGCTCAGTTCAGTGAGATACTGCCCTGGAGAAGATGCATCATTGGACTTTTCACTTCTGTTTGGGCTGGAAACTTGGGAACTGATACTATGCAACATGTAGACAAAGGGCAGCTGCTGAGTTTGGAAAAGAGGTTTCAAATAGGCCTTGATGTCCAAAGGACTTTGTTGTTCACTGTCCACCTGATCTGGCATGGACATTTTTCTATTCTTGCTTTCCTCTGCTGTATATTTCAATCTCAGTTCCTCTTTGTCAACAAAATTTTCAGTATTTGTCACACACTTCAATCTGGGTACTTTGCTGTATGGAACATTATTCTCTGATGGTTGTACCTCAAAAGTATCGTGTGGCAAATCGATGTCATCAGCAAAAACTGCAACATGTGAATGCTGTGAATGTTGACAGCTTTCAGACTCAGACCTGGAGATTTTTGTGTCATCACGTGTCTGCAAATTATCTTCTGTACACTGGATGGGCAGCGCACCTTTGCTTTCTGAATGATCACTTTCCAGGCAATTATCTGGTTTACGATCATCATCCCTGTGGATTGAAAAATCAGAGCTTTTGCGAAGAGGATCCATGCCCTCCTCTGTCTCCAGACTTACAGTTACCTCAATATGTTTAGTGTGTTCATAAAACCTGTCACTGTCCCTTTGTTCTGTGCTATCAACTGAACTGTCAGTGCAAGGATTCTGACTTTTTCCCATTATTTCCTTCATTCCTGTACTATTGCAGTGATCTTAATGTGATGCTCTGTCCACACGCCCTTTCTCTGCAATCATAAAAAATGGGGAAATTAATTCAAAGGCCTGTCTTTCATTTTTTCAACTTTTTGTGATCATGCCTTCATATTTATCAAAACCTTTGATTGTTACCTTCAGCCAAGACAACTTAATTTGTATAAATTTAGTCCTGATGACAAGTTACTTCAAATACTGAAATAGACAAACACATATCACATTCTATAACTAAACAAATCCTAGTGCTGTACTCTTTCAGTCAACCAAAGTGAAATCAGGATGCCTTTTATTTCTATTTCTGAATTTCAAGGGCCTATAACACTTTCACAGCTAACAAATTTACTTTGTGAATCTACTGTAAAAATCATGCTTTGAATATAAAAAAAAAGTATCCATAACAGTATTTTCTCCTTGAATAGACCTGTTAAAAGAATAATAATAATAAAATTAATATCGATACTCACAGTAAAAATAATATTATTAATTTCAATCTTCACATAAGATGATACATTTCACACACACACACACACACACACACACACACACACACACACACAGTGCACACACACACACATTTGATCTTAAGTGCTCCCATCAATTTATCCACAATATACACAAATACACAGAAATCAGGTCCTTGCACCTTGCCCCTTTCACTCACTGTCACATATCCACACACAGCAACCTATACTTCACCACCATCCCACATCCAGAGGACCAAGGGAGCAAAAATGTCAATTCTTCTTGCTTAAGTCAGTTTTTCTACAATGTTCAATGAAACAGAAGTGTTTTGTATTTGGACATATCTTATACAGTATATGTTAATACAGCACCAGCACTTGCAGTAGTACTCTGTTGTGTCAAATGATCTGCCTTGTACATCAACACCTTACCTGAGTTACCATGCAGAATATTAAAAAAAAAAGAAAAAAAAAGAAAGAAAGAAAAAAAGGTGAGCAACGTTCATGCCACATGACACTAAGTGTAGGAGAAAGGCTAATACAAAAAAACATTGACTCAACAGTCTCTGAAAAGCGAACATCCCATTTGGAAAATACAATCATCAAAGTGACACAACAGGCTCTTGTAATTGGACCTCCTGTTTAGAAAAATTACTGATGCATCTGTTTTTTTGTTTTATTTGTAAAAAAGCAAATGAGGTGTTTCATATATGGATCAGTCCACATGCGCGCTCACGTCTCCTTGAAACTGAAACTTAACTGATAAGAGTGACATGCCAGTCTCTCGTTAAAATGGAAATTTTATTTGAGTAAATTAAGTTAATGATTACAGCCACGTGATTTTCTCTTTTAAATGTAGGTCTGGGCAATAGTTTCCCAAATTCCAAACCCACAATGTAATTCCTCACTACAAGGCATCAATGAGATGTTGACAATTTACTAAATACACCTGGCATGCTTTCTCTGTGAATAGCTAGTTGACAAAAAAGTATAATTTAAGTGACTTAATCCAGGTGACAAGTGATTAACATACGGTGCAACACCTGTAATCTTCAGATATATATATATATATATATATATATATATATATATAAATACACACATTTTTTTAAGATGATTTTTTTTCTTTTAATCAACAATGTTTCCTCAGGTACACATGACACATATTTGCTGGCATTATTTCCATTATTTCAAGGTAACAGAATCTTTCAATGATTTATTACCTCTGTGTATGTGTGAGTGTGTATGTCACTGTGTATGTGTGTGTGTGTGTGTGTGTGTGTGTGTGTTGTGTGTGTTGTGGTTGTGTGTGTGTTGATGCAAGCTCACCATCTTTAACAACTAAATTAGTTCTCCTCTAAAAAAAACAAATTATTATGAAGTCATCTAAAAATTAATGTCCAAACTTTGCAAAACTTATCAGTTGCTAAAATAATCACTGTTGTGTGAAGGTGCTTGTGTCTTTAAAAATTCAAAATATTTGTGTTGTCATACGAGGGTTATTCAATAAATAAGGTGAATTTTTCAGTATAAGGACTTCTAATACAGATAGAAGCTTACTTCTTTTTTTTTTAATTTTTCAACGTAGTCTCCCACCGGCAGCTGACCTTCGAGTAGCCAAGGTCATCATGGACAATTTTGTGTGCTGTCCCAACAGATAAGCTCAAAGTCCTTGCAATGTCATCCACTGTCACCCTTCTGTCAGACTGAATGAGGTCATTGACTGATTCGATCACCTCAGGAGACCTCACTTTTGTAGGCCTTCCAGGCCTGTCTTCATCCTCAACACTGCTCCGTCCTTCTTTAAACAATTTAGCCCACTTGTAGACATTTTTTCGGCTGAAACATGTGGCACCATACACAGTTGACATTCTCCTATGAATTTCAACTGGTTTGCACCCTTCAGCAACCAAAAACTTGATAACTGACCGCTGTTCAATCCTGGAGCATGCTTCTTGGTCGGCCATCTTTGTTAATCGCC
Organism: Babylonia areolata; assembly: GCF_041734735.1. NCBI lineage: Eukaryota > Metazoa > Mollusca > Gastropoda > Neogastropoda > Buccinidae > Babylonia > Babylonia areolata. Next base: position 30,426,941 of record NC_134881.1, read on the forward strand.
AAAACTCTCAAAGTTTTTTTTTTAATCTGCAAAACAAATTAAATCCATGTGAAAAAGAAGTAAAACAAAAAAAAAAAAAAAAAAAAAAGTAAGCTTCTATCTGTATTAGAAGTCCTTATACCGAAAAATTCACCTTATTTATTGAATGACCCTCGTATAAAATTACATGTAACAATGTCAAAGCTTCTGATAACTGCATATATCATTATATTATCATTGAATACATACATCATCATGATTATGTGTGTCCCTGACACTGAAAAAGGGAAGGATGCAATGCACATTCATCAAACCGGTTCCTGGGATGTTCTACAAAAATTTCTTTAACAAATACATAAGACTAAGAGTGAATATTATGCACTGGAGCTTCACTTCAAGTTCAATATGACACTATTATCTACTACAAAGATTTTGTTTCCTTTGGCCCTTCTTGGTCCAGAAAACAATATGTATCTATATCTGATTATCTGTATTATAACTGAAAGGCATGTCTGCTTTTATATGTGTAGCAATGCAGATCTGATTAGAGTGTGCAGCACTGCAGTGACCCTACAAAGGTAGCCAGGGACCCTCCAAGAATTACTGTCGAAGAGTCCATGGGATCCCCAAGATTTTCAATTTACCACAAGCACTGGACATGGTCTCATCAAATAAGTCAGACAACGTACTTAGCTTTTGGGGTCAAGTACTTAAATATATCTTCCCCAAAAAATAAAAGAAAACTTATTTTGAAAAAAACAACAACAACAACAACAAAAACAGGGGGTGTGAAAGTTTGATGTTGTCTACTGTTACAATGTATGCCCTTACAGCTGCAAAATGAGTTTTCAATTGCTGATTTGGCAATGGAAATTTTTTCATGGTTGTTTTTTTCATGTGCAGGTGTTCCACGCTGCTTTTAATGTCATTTGAAACTGGGAAATGTAATAATAGTCTTTTTGCCTTTCACTGCAACTATTGTCCCCAGCCTTCTTCCAAACATGGAGACTTCCGGTTTACGACGCCCCTCAACAAAAACGCCACTTCTTTTCAGGTCGTTTCCTAGAAATGGTCTTATTTGTATGTTCCATTAGCATCGACGGAGTTTTCTTGGTAGCTAAATAGGCAGAAACTGACGTCTGTTGAACAGCAATCTAAAAAATGAGGACCAACACCCTTAATCGAAGCATGTATTAAAAACAACAAACAAAAAACAAAGCAGGAAGTGTTTCTTTCTCTCCCGTCTGCCCATGGGATTTAACCCCGTCTCTTGTCAGTAAACTTGTAATCTTACAAGTAATTTCCTTTCGCCATGTTTAGAATGTGTTTCTTGGGTATTTAATGGGTTTTATTTTGAATTTTCGAAAACAATGGCACTTCCAGTTCCAATCCTTCACTTGGATAACGGGGGTCTCTCATGGTGACAAACGCATCGTTTTTGATTAACGAAAAAAAGAATGACGACAACCATTCCATTTCACACGATTATACCTTGCATACTTATACATAAACGGTCATTCAGCACTAATCTCTGTAAATTAAATATGAAAGTTGTTTTTTTTTCTTCTCATGTACATGCATTTATTCAAGTTTTCACTACTGACCTTTGCTTGTACGTGTTACCGGATGTGGTGACAGTGCAGCTAGTCTCGTCAGTTCTCGTAACTGGTCTAAAAATAGAACCCGCGGGTTTTTTTTAATGTTTTTTTTTTTATTGGTATTACTATTATTATTACTACTACCTTTTTCTATATTATAATTATTATTCATTTATTTATTTATTTATGTAAGCTTATCTATTATTTATTCCCCCGTTTTTTTTTGGGTTTTTTTTGTTTTTTGTTTCTCAAGGCCTGACTAAGCGCGTTGGGTTACGCTGCTGGTCAGGCATCTGCTTGGCAGATGTGGTGTAGCGTATATGGTTTGTCCGAACGCAGTGACGCCTCCTTGAGCAACTGAAACTGAAACTGAAACCTTTTTTTTCTCGAGTCTTTCGTTTTTCTCTCTCTACCAACCTTAAAATTCAACTTTTGTCGAAATTCCAGTCACGCGGGTACGGGCCATACTTTTTGCAGCTTTTTTTTTTTCATTTTCAATTTTTATTTTTTATTCAAGAAAAACACAAACCCTTTTCCAGATATATGTCGCTACTTTCGGTTTTACAATCAACCGAGCGTGTCAGGTCATGGCTAACTCATTTGGTAAAAGAGATCAATGACAGTCTGTCTCGTGTGTTATTTCTGGTGGAAAGTACATGACGTGACGTTGCCTTCGTATGAATTATGCGTCTGTTGCGGTATCTGTGTAGAATCGCAGTAAATCGTAAGACACGTGAATAGTACCACCCACCAACGACACACTGACGTCAGCGGTGCTTCAGTTGATGGGATTACAAACGTAACGAGGGCAACGTCTTCTCGTTGCTGGATTATAGTAATTCTCAACATCATTTTGTGAACATTGCGTAATTGTGTTTGATTCATTTCTTCAACTTCTTCTGTCCCTTTTCTTCGTCTCTCTGCCTCCTCAGTTTCCTCTGATAACCCCCGACGGGCAATTTCACCCGAACTGAAAGACAGACTGGCACGCGGCGCCGATCTCTCTCTCACACACACACACTGATACTGGCACACTTTTGCCTTTTCTCGTCTCGCGCAACCAAACTTCGCTTTTCGTTAAAAACAAGACCCACACACTGTCCATGTAACTTTCTCGTTGAAGGCCCAGTTTTCTCCGTGTTTAACTGACTACGCCGAACTAACCTGTTATTTCAAACGCTGACAAAATCCGTATTGGCACACACACTCTTAATTCAGCCGGCACGGACAGGACGATTTAACTCAGTTTTAAGATATATTGTATTCCCAGCAAGTTATATAGTGACTCAACTACAACTCAGTCGTATCAGGACCTACATCAGTGCTATTTAAAGTTTCGAAACCGGAAGCAATGACGACGACTCGGCATTGCCGAACACTTATAGGCCAACTAATCTATCCACCATCTCTGTTAAATCTAAAAGTACCTGCTACTTCCCTTTTCGTGTTTTCCCCCCAGCCAACGTAAAGTGACACGAAAACTCTCCTACACAGTGTCCGGTTAATGCTCCTCTGTCCGTGTTAAACACGGGGTTTCGGTCAATCATCACATGGCAACTTGAATGGCTAAGCTCGGCAAGTCACTCGATTTGTCAGTCTTGACAGATATATAATAATACTGACAGAAACGAAACATACAAATCACGGGGTGTGGGGGTGGGGTAAAAAAAAAGAAAAAGAAAAAAAAGAAGAAAAACGGATCGTAAAAAAAAGAAAAACATTAAAAAGTATGACTGACTGACAACAACAAAAAACCGGACGGAGTTTTATAACTTATCCCCACTATAAAAACAAAAACTGACCTTGAGGCCAAGTAAATATTACCAATATCCAAACAAAGCAGAGACATAGAGGGACAAACGCCTCTCTCTCTCTCTCTCTCTCTCATCAAACATGACGCAAGCAGCGGGTCCACTGACACACGCTTGAGACGGAGAGGGGGAGGGGGGGGGGGGGGGGGGGGGGGGGGGGGGGAAGAGAGAGAACTAACAGTGACTAGCAGGATGGACAAACGAAGGACAAACAAAAGACTCGCTCCCATTATTTTATCCTACGATGACACCGTGACCACACAGAACTGGCCACAGACACAGACAGGGCAAGACTCTCAACGGTGGACAAGGATATCACGGCAACCGTGGGGAGAATCAACTGCAGCATCACTGAATATCGGTATCAGTTGCTCAAGGAGGCATCACTGCGTTGGGACAAATCCATATACGCTACACCACATCTACTAAGCAGATGCCCAGATGACTAGCAGCGTTAACCAACGCGTTTCAACTGGGACAAACACCAAGCCAGGTGAACACACGGACACACACGCGGTGACGGACACACAATCCTGCCAACTGTGAGAGAATCAAGGGAAGTAAGCAACCTCCACCTCGTGGGCACGGCTCGCTCAGTTGGATTCGATAAACAGAGTGTCGCGCCGATGGGCTGATACCCGTTACCTCTCTCTCTCTCTCTCTTGTTTCAATGAAATTTCTGATGAACAAGACCCCCCCCCCCCCTCTCTCTCTCTCTCCCCCAAATCTGCATCTCAGTACAGTTTAATTTCTCCCCGGATTTGCGTGGAATAAGTTCGGCACGTAATCGATCAGTTCCTGAATCAGTGAAACATCAACAACAACAACAACAACAAAAACAGCAGTGAATACTACTACTACTACTACTACTACTACTACTACTACTACTACTACTACTATTACCCGACTACTACTACTAACAAAACTACTACTCACGGTGACACAATGATCACAACTGAACTATTTTTGTGTCAGATTAACTTTGTGCTGCGCTGACAAGAAAGAATGAAAACCAATATTCCGAATTAAACACAAAGCGTGGAAAACGTGAAAGATGTAC